>NC_039358.1:64576646-64752670 GCF_003573695.1 Papaver somniferum
ACCGCTGCCCTTACCCATACCTCCTCCCTTACCACTGCCACTTCCGCCTCCTCCACCTCCACCACCGCTACCCATCCCCTTACCATCTCCCTTAACACCTCCAGCACCCCCACTACCCTTCTTCATTTTCTTCTTACCTTTTCGCCTGCCAACTTTACCTCCATGTCCGCTACCTTTTCCGCTGCCTCCTCCACCTCCGTAACCAGAATTCTTACTGTCATTAGTAACTGCGGTCACATCAAAAGAACTATTTTTTGCATTTGCATCATCACCACCAGCTACATCCACATTGCTATTGTTTTGATGAAGTCCTGAAAATTGTCTTTCAACCGGTAAGTTGTGTTCATCACTCCCATGAACGCAAACCGGTTTCATGTATGCACTCACCAAAGCAAGAAAGAGTAAGAGAAGCCACCAAGATCTCCTCTCACCGCTCTTCATTACTTCAGTTTTTCTGCAAGTAATGTTTTTATCGATCTTCCAAGTACAACTTACACAGTTACACATATATAGTATGGGAAACGTACGTATACTCTTTAACCATTAGTTGTCTAATAATAATGAGAAAGATCGAGTTCCTATATAAAAATGTGTGCTCCATCGAGGGACCATTACCAGCTAGATTTGTCCCCCACCAAATTTGTATTTTTGATGAGACTTGCAACAAACTCAACTCGATCAACCATTGTTTAAGGCTGCAAAAAGATACATGGCTAACACACAGCTAGTATTTTAGCTACACAGTTTTAGCAAAAGTAAAGAATATATGCTTGTATATACACCATTATGCCTGCCATTATGTATATGAATTGATCCAGAATAATGATAGTGCCAAGTGAGATGCCTTAAGGGTCACACCATCTTGCCCAGCCCCACTCCCTCAGTGTTTCGGATCATTTTGTCAGCACCGGTTTCAGCACCACCCTTTTCTGAAGGTCAAACCAGCACTCACCCGCCGTCCCCAATCTATTAGCTATATATACATTTTTTAAACCGATTCATATTAGCTATATGCATTTTAATTCGACCAAGATGCACTAGACATGTAAGTGCGCTGCGCGCATGCATTACTCAGGGAATAAGGTTCAAAACCCTCTTCTCATGCTCCTTCGCTGACAAGCATGGACGCGATAACCACAGTACCTGTAGGTTCCAGCTAGTCGAGGCAGCTCACTGTTGGGTTCTATGTTACCCATTTGACCGTTCAGGCATTTACGCACGCTCTGTAAAGTTTTTTACATCGTTATAGGTTATGTATATATGAAGCCAGGGGACCACGACTGGCTACCACAACTAAATCATGAAAACCCATTAACAAGTGATCACTGTCTTACCATATTCAAAAAAAGAAAAAAGAAAAGAATTCTTTCGAGAATTGTTCAATGCTATGGATTCTCGTATCGACTAAGTACCAGTTAACTGGACCGATATCCTTACTTACCGTATTAAGTTGAATTCTAAGCTTAAGAGAATCTGCATGGTTGCTTTATATGAGTTTGAGCTAGCTGTTTTGAAATGAATCAAAGTTTACCAAGTAGAGTTTGTACTACATCTTTCATTTAAAGGCCTGGTTACATGCAAATCCTTCGTTCACCATTATTTTAGCAACCACAAAGAAACTGGACCATTGTGATTTGTGTCAGTTGTGACACCCCATTTAGGTAGTATGTCATTAAAAAACGTCTTGGTTTTCCTTGTGGGAAGGGCATCAATAATTCATGGTCCACCTTGAGTAAATTTGTAGTGTAAATCGTTGATGATTCAGATAGTAATGGGTTGGTCTAAAACCCTGCTGATTACTATTCCCACTTGGATGTACAAATCCATGCGGTCTCACCAATAGTATATGTCCTACTTAAGATTTTGGGGGTCTTCTCTCACTCCCAAGAATCCAAATGGTGTCTTTAGCTTGACGAATGAGAAAGTGAATGAAGTCGGGGACATTATAACAGTGGGGAATGATTCGGTTTGGCACCATCAAAGGATGGATAAATAGTTCTTGCGGATTTGAGTAAGCAAGAGCTACAACAGCAAGTGGGTGCTCAAATTTTTAAATTTCAGATTGCGGGGTAGTAAAAACTAAAAAAATTCAAACTGAATTATTTTTTGAGATGGATGGAGTAGAGAACAGGCTGATCTAATTGGTGCACTATCCCACCCACCTTTCGGCCCTTGATGAGATTAGCTGTAATAGTCGTTGCTCGCATTCTAAAACTCAGTAGTAGCTGACAAGCTGTACCTCAGTCGTGTTAATCATTTTGCCGTCAGCTCGGGTAATGATGGCAGCAGCACTGCAGCAGAAGATAAGGTCCCCTCCACCATGACGCCAATTGGGGTGTATTGGTGCGGCATAACTAGGAAAGAAGAAACCAGATGACTGGACTTGGGCTCCAACTGAAATTTGGGGCACGACACGACTCATGTTTACTACCCTGGAGTAACAGTGAGCATGGACCGGATTGGTCCGGTTTTCACCTTATGCATATCCAATCCAATATACGACAGATTTCGATTTTGATATTCGCATCCAATCCAACAAGTTGGATGCAGACGTTCAATGGATTTCTTTTACACTAATAATTTAAAATATACAAAAAAAAACTAATAAAAATGATCTAATGTCATTACCATTATCATGCTGATTTCCAACACAATCTTTACTGATATCTTCTTTACCCACCCTAAATAAGAGTACTAAAGAAACTCATCTGGGAAGCACTGACATGGACACGGGATACAGACACGACACGACACGGACACGGACACGGACACGAGGACCTGCAATTTCTTAAAAGAAAAACTAGGACACAAACACATTTATATATATACAAATAATTATGTGATTATTCAGAAATATTAACACTAGATACATGAAGAAATAGAGAATCAAGAAATAACATATCAACTCTCATCTTTTATAAAGGTTAATTTCATTTTTTTTTGGATGAAATAGATTTTTGTTAGCCTCAAATGTTATCTTTGTATGTCAGACGTGCGTGTGTCGGTGTCCGACGCGCGTCTGACACGGACACTACACTAATACCGGCGTGTCGGAACTCATCAATTTCATTTGATAATAACATTCCTAATTTTGTCCACTACTCCCCTTTTTTTTATGCAAAACAGGGAATTATTATTGATTAATATTTAGAGAAACTACATTGTTTGTGTCCTCCAATATTGTACCCGCAAAAAAACTCGGAGGATATTCATTCCAAACTTGCGAAGCATTATAAACTCTAGCATGTCTCTCCAGCTTATCAGCCATCAGGTTTATTTTCCTACTTATACATATGCAGTTCCAGTATGGATGCATTGATAGCATATGTTTTATGTCCAAAATCAAAGAATGATTCCCCCAAGCAGCTTGTTGAATATCTTCATTGACTACCTTGATAACTACCTGTGCATCCATTTCAAAGCGTGCATATTGTATATCTAGCTCTTCTGCATACTTCATTGCATGTAGAAATCCCCTGCATTCCGCCATCTCAGCACTTAAGAGACTATCGACATGTTCACATCTTGCTTGAATGAAATTTCCTACAAAATCACGATGTATTAGTCCCCAACCATCATATTTAACAGAGTTCACAATTTTAAAAGAAGAATCACAGCAAAAGGAATGATAAGGGTTACTAGGTGGTGTCCATCTAGGGGGTTAATTATGCACAACATCCATAGTTGGCTGGTGTTTCTGTAGCATCTGTTTTCTTGTAGAGTTATTCAAGATCTGAATGGTTCTAATTACTTCTACTGGGTTTGGTTTAATGTTTTCAAAAACACTTCTGCATCTAGCCTTCCGGATCTCTCATAGTGTGTTAGCCAATTTAACAACCCAATCATCAATTAAATTGTTAAACTCATTTGTGAACCAGCTTCTGATCCACTCTTGCATGAAAGTATCTGCAGTGGGCATGCTTCTTCTTGGTCATGGTGTTGTAAAACAATATGCTCTTGCAAAAGAGCATTCCCAAAGTATATATCGAGTTGTTTCTATGCCTTGCTTGCATACTGAACATTGTTCTCCTCTTTTATTCAAAACCCGAGCCATTCTTTCGTTAAATTAAACAATATCCATCAAACATTTTCATAAGAAATGCTTGACTCTTAGAAGTGCAGGAATCTTCCACATTTTTTTTCCAGAAAATAGTAGTTGCTGCATCAGTTGTGGTACCTCCAGACTTAAGATCTATGATTTTATTGTATGCTGATTTGACCGTGAAAACACCATTTATAGTAAGAGTCCATATGAGCTTATCTTCTCATACTTGTGGAATTCTGGTCTGCAGGATTTTCTCAGCATCTTCTTGACAAAATATTTGCTGAACTATATTTACCTTCCAATATTTTGTATCTTGATCTATCAGGTCCACAACACGACTAAAATCTGTATCTGTATCCAATTCTACAATTGGTATTGGTGGAGATTGTTTTCCTTGACCCAGTTATCCTTCCATGTTGATATCAAGATACAATTTCCAATAATCCAATGGCTGTGATCTTTGATGAATTACATGCTTCCCTGTAGACTTTGCCAAGCCCATGTTGAGTTTTTCTTTTATTTTTGCATGTATTCCCGAGGTGTTGAGGAAGTATATTTCCTTTAAAGATTTAGCTCATAACTTATCTTCATTCCGAATCAATCTCCAAGCAGATTTGGCTAGTAATGTTTGATTAAAATCTTTCAGGTCTCTAAAACCCAATCCTCCTTCTTGTTTTTGTTTACCAATAGCTGGCCATGAGGTAAGAAAAAAACCTCCAAAGTCTTCTTTCCCCCACCAGAAAATCCTTTGCACTTTGTCCAGTTCTTTTATTGTCTGGAATCTTAAAAATTCCCATATGACGTGATGGTAATGTATTGAGTACACGCTTTACTAGAAATGATCTTCCATTTTGGTTTATAAATTTTCCTCTCCATCTTTCGGGCCTGTTTTTTTTTGTTAACAACCAGTGAAGAGAAATAAATAGTTTTCTTCCTATTTAGAAATAGTGGTATACCTAGGTACTTTTCATCCAAATCCATCTTCTTCATTTCCAGACTTCTTAACAGGATTCTGCAATGCCTTGGGTGCATATTTTTGAGAAGAAACCAGCTGACTTTTGGAAGTTGATTTGCTGACCTGATATGTCATTGAAGGACTTGATGACTTGTAGTAAGTTAGTAACATTTTATATATTTACTCTAGCAAAAACCAAGCAGTCATCTGCAAAGAGTAAATGACTAACTTATGGTGCTCTTCTTGATATTTGAATCCCTTGAATTTTCACATCCATTTCAGCTTTGGCAAGAGCTCTAGTGAAGACTTCCATTATCAACAAGAATAAGAATGGTGATATTGGATCACCCTGCCGTATCCCCTTGTTGGTTTGTATGCTGGACATGGAACTTCATTTAGAAGAATTTGTATTTCTGAAGTACTGACACATTCCTGGATCAAATCACATCACTTGGTGTTGAAGCGTAATCTTTGCATAATCTTGATCAGCTATTCAACTCGATCAAAAGCCTTTGACATATCGAGTTTAAGAGCCATGTAGTGCTTCTTAAATTTCTTTCTCTTCATTCAGTGAATTAACTATTGAGCAAGAGTTATATTATCACCAATCTGTCTTCCAGGTACATATGCCTCCTACATGGGTGAGATCATTTTCTCCAGTTGCATCTTTAATCTGTTATCCATGATCTTTGAGATTAATTTGTAGGTTGAATTAGACAAAGCTATTGGCCTCTAATCTCCCGCTGTTTGAGATGTCTTGCATTTTGGTATAAGACAAAGGTTTGTCTAGTTTATCTTCTTAAGCAATCTTCCCGTACAGAAGAAATTCTGCACCATTTTGATAACATCATCCTTGAAAGTACACCAGTCACACTGAAAAAATCCAGGTGAGAAACCATCCGGCCCTGGAGCTTTCCATGGTTGCATCTGCTTAAGAGTATTATGAATTTTTGCTTCATCTCGTATCTTTGTAAGAAGAGTATTGTCTTCCTCAGTAATGTATGGAGGCACTAGATTCAGTAAAGCATCATTACATGGAGGATTTGATGTAGTCATGATGTTCTTAAAATGATCAGTTAGGAGGGTTTCAAGTTGATTCTTTCTACTGCACCAGCTTCTATCTTGTCTTTTGAGAGACTCAATTCTGTTTTTAGCCCTTCTTTTATTGGCTTGAAGGTGAAAGTGTTTGGTGATTTGGTCCACTTCATTAAAGAAAACCTCTCTAGATTTTTTCCTATAGAAGACTTCCTCACGTTTATGCCATTCTTTAATATTTTTCTCAACATCTTGGACTAAGAGTGTATTATCACTGCCATTCTCAGTTGGTTGTTGGAGATCACTTAGTTGCTGATGTAGGACTTTGAGATTTCCTTGTATGTTACTAAAAGTATTTCTGTTCCAATTTGAGAGCTCTCTTCTTGTGTCTGAAAGTTTCTTGTCAAGAACAAACCCAGGTGAACCTCGAAATTGCTTAGACCAGGAGTTTGTAATTTGATCTTTGCAAGTTTTGTCCCTTAACCAACATTCAAAGAACTTCCAATTTTTTGCACTGCAAACATCGTTAGGAGATGGATCTAACAGGATGGGACAATGATCAGATGCTAGAAAAGGAAAATTCTTAAGACAGGAATCAGGAAAATAAACCATCCAATCAGGATTCATTAAAGCTCTATCAAGTCTAGAACGGATTTTACCAGTGTGATTAATGATTTTTTTTGGTTGTAGTAGTGAAGGTTCAAACTCTCAGATTTGTGAAGGATAATTTTTTTTTAGACTTAATAAAAATAAATAAATAATTTTATATGCACAATATTAACAAAATATGGGTGAGGATTTTTATCGGGGATCAGGATTCCACCACTCACTAAAATTTATGTGATTCAATAACAATTCTTATCATGCAATTCTAGACAATATAACTCCAATCAAAGGAAATTGTGATTCTAATCATTGCCTAAATTAGATTTTGAAAACATCCACTGTTAATCGCGAGCATGAAGTATCAAAAGAAATTTACTAAGCATACTCCATCAAGAGAAAACACAATTGATTAATAAAAATCATTTACTCCATTTTTATTCGGTGCAATTAATCATAAAAGAGTTGCATAAATAAATTTAAATAAATTTTACCACATAACTTTTGGAAGAATGGATTCCTCCGTCACCCCTGGGATTGGGTTTATCTACTCATGATGAAAAACCTCTCAAATTGATTCATTGATACTCAAAAGTTGTTTACAATCAAGAGAAAATGGAGAAAAACGGTTTACAACAGTGTTTGCGACACATATAGAGCGTTCAAAAAGAACGATACAACAGAGGTGCTGTTGTTCCTAAGTCGGGGAAAGGAATTGAGTATTGTCGCAATTAAGCGACACTAATCAACGACTGTCCCTGAGGGTATTATGTTCTTCGTGTTCTTCCTTGCACCAGCAGCAAGATTTTCTCCTGCGTGACTTTATTTCGATTCTTCTCGGCTCCTAAACTCTCCCAAAGACTCTCCAACTCTTCTAAACTCTTTAGCCTTGTATTTATAGTGTTTTAGAACAAAAATATCCGACCATAACACCGTATAATCTCCCATTAATCCCGTCATTGCTCGCTGCCCATATTTAACAATAATTTCCATTTTTGGCTTCTACACACGTAAACTTTGATCCTGCACGCTCTAGTTAACCTTCCCCACGCCTCCGAAGTCATCGAACTCCTCCAAAACACTCCATGCATGGCAAACACACAATCAAACTCGTGTTACAGGACACGTTGCTCTGTTTTGAGCTCGTGACTCAAACCAGGATTTCCAGCCAATTCCGATCGAATCCGATGCCCACAATGTGTTCCCTATCCCATATCACAACTTCCCACCAAATTTCAGCGATTGAATCGCACTAAAACACCTTCATTTTCTCGATCACAAATCTGCCAGTTTTGAATATATTTTTCCCGCCAAAAAGCTGTTTTTGAATTTAAAGAGAAGATGGATGCCCCTTAACCAGAGCTTGGGTTCGAATAGCAATTGGGTGGAAATAGTAATTTTTGGGTGGAAATAGTAATTTTTATGGGTTCCTCCGGGACATTTCTGGGATGGTTCCGGTGCATTTCTGGGGTGCCTACGATACATTTCTCCGGGGTGTAAAACACTGCTTTTTGAGCCCATTTCGCCGCAAGGGCTTATTTCTCTAAAAATTCCTACAAAGACATAAAAGAACACAATAAATACTAAATTGAGCACTAACAATACATACAATAGAGACATATTAGACACATAAATGCGTCTATCACAGTGCCATGTTTATTACTTGTCCAAGTAAAAGGATTACCATGATAACCTAAGTCATTTAGACCCACATCTTGAATTATTTGACTAGCAATTGAAGAAAAAGAGTTGGAACCAGTGTTTTTAATCCTTTCATCCTCATGAAGAGTGATGTTTAAGTCACTGTTGATAGTGGATTTTCAACAAAGGACAAAACCGTAAAATCATGATACTGCATGTTTCTGAGTTGGCTTCAGGCATGTGACGATTCATATTTTACGAAGCCATGATGAATATGTTTCCTGAAAGGCCTCCACTAGCTGAGAGTTCGGATCCACGCATTTCACCATGTCCTCTATGTAGAATAACGTAATTGGGCGGTTCTCCGTAAGATTGAGAGCAACAACGCCTTCAGGACGTCGGTGATACTCACTGTTCCCTGACTACATGAGAGAGACCCGCCTCTACATAGAAGAACGATTGGGCGGTTCTCCGTAGATTGAGAGCAACAACGCCTTCAGGACGTCGATGATACTCACTGTTCCCTGACTATGTAGAGAGACCGTGTATAGATCCATACGGTTCTCTGTAGATTGAAAGCAATAACGTCTTAATTCGGCGACTCGCTGTCTCTTGACTATGCACCTTCAGAACGGATATGACGCTTTAACTAGCTAATATCCTTCTGCAATAGATTAATTCTGCCGTGACATTCACCACTGAATTCCCAGAATAATCTATTTTTGCTCCTATTCCATGATCGAATCCACGGCTTGATCTCATGGAATGGCAATAAACAACTATATTATCTCGTTACTCCGATTTCTTAATCGAATCCACGGCTGATCTCAAGGAATGGTAATAGGTAATTTTATTATTCCGAATTCGTGGTCGAATCCACAGCTGATCCTATGAATTGATAAGAAAACAACTACTCATTTTATTATTCAGTTTCATGAATTGTTCTCCACTGAATTTCATAAACTAATAATAAATACTCAACAACTGGGCATCTGGACCATCACTGAGTAAGCCCCACAAAAATGGTGCAAGTGTACTCGACAATGATGCACGACTGAGCACCGGGATGCACAAACGAGCATTCAAAAACATGGACAGATGAGGAATCCTACACAAAACAGAAGAAAACAATAAATTATAATAAAATAATAAGAGGCGCCATGGGTCGGGTCCACCAACTGGCCGGACGTGCCCTAGCCGTGGCCGGTCCCATGCCTCTTCCATTATTTTTCCTATTTTGTTATTTTCATGAACTCATGAAAAGTCCTTGATTTTAACAACTCTCCTTGTTTGAGCAAAACTCATGGATTCTCCGTAACTTCACGGATTCATGAAAAATAATATTATAAAATAGAGAAAGGTGTGCGGGACCAGGCAACCCAGCCGGCCGACCATGCCCAAGCCGTGGCCGATGCAACACCTTATAATCCCTAGCCTTTTGTAATTATTATTTCCCTAATTTCATGAAACTCTTCTGTTTCAAGAAAAACTCATGGATTCTCCATAATATCGCGGTTTCATGAAAAATAATAATATAAAATTAGAGAAAGTGTTGTGGGACCGGGCAACATAGACGGTCGGCCATGCCCTAGCCGTGGCCGGTCCCACACCTTGCAATCTCTAGTCTTTTATAATTATTATTTTCCTCAATTCATGAAACTCCTTGGCTTGAGCAAAAATCATGATTTTGTCATAATTTCTCAAATTTTGCTCGAATCATGAAAAACCAAAAGCCAACATGGTCACACGACCGGCTAGCATATCGCAACTATTTCAAATGTTAAAATACTCTTATTTTAATATTTAAAAAATATTGATCAATTGAGCATACATGCTCATTCCAACAAAAATCAAGAATTTCAGTCAAGATGAAACTGTTCTTAAAATTCACAATGTTGCTCGAACGCACATCCGAAAATACTGAAGCTCTCAGTACGAAAACACGGACACTATGGTAACACGTGCATACCTTCTTAACTGACCAGGGTCATCCCTAGGGCTCGCACAAAGACGGTCCCACACGTTTTCATAATTCTGACCTAATTTGCTCAATTGATCACACTGGGCCCAAATTCTCTCCAACCAACCTGGGGATTTCTCAAACGACAAACATCTGGTCCCATGATCACCAAGAGCCGGTCTCATGATCTCTTGGTCGGTCCCACACTCTTTTCATAACTGGGTTTTATCACCTAATACTGAATCGAGCAATATTTCAATGAATGATGAAACCGGCATTTAATCATCATTCTTTCACAAACTCTCCAACTGAGAACTCTGGTGCATTCTCACTCGAGCACTTGGCACCACATGGATGCCCATCATCCCATGTGGTCGGTCCCTCTATCAATTATAACTTATTTACAGCGATTCATCACTTAACATATAATTGATCTAAAATTAGAGTTTCGAATAAATGCTCCACGAATCATCATTCTGAGCAAGATTCAAACACTAAAGAATTTATGTTGATTCAGCAACCAACACCTGAATTAATCATATAATACTGGTAATCTACCAATATTTTAATATTTTATTGGGTCGCGTCACCAATAAATAATTCGTCGAATTGAGCAATACTTGCTCAGTTGCTCAAATATTGATCCTGCTATCAATATTCAGTAATTCATCAGTAATTTGTCGAACTGAGAAATACTTGCTCAGTTGCACGTCAAATTATCAATAATCAGTAATTTGTCGAATTCGGAAGTACTTGCTTAGTTGCTCGTCAGACTCTCAATATTGAGTAATTCGCCGAATTGACCAATACTTGCTCTCGCTCAAATACTGGTCAGTAATTCATCACTGAATCTACAATATGCACATCATTTCAGAGAACTACATGTTCGATCCATGAATCACTTAGCATTCATCACTCATGCTCGATTCAAAAAAACCTAGGCTCAATGTCTAATCAGTCAACAACTGACTAATTAATACACGTCTGTCATGCAGACTCCACGATTCGTGAGACATCAATCACGTCAAACAATTAGGGTTTTGGTCTGGCGTCATACAACACGTGGATTCATCCACAACGAGAAATGTGAGTAAGTCGTGTCAACGGTTGAAGGAGTTATCAAAGTAGTGGGTAAATGACCAACCAAGTCTCCACACAATCTGGAACTGGTTTCACCACGATCTCCCACTCTTTCACTCAAGAAACCGTCACACTTACAGGGATCAAGGTGTTCACGATTCTGACAATATAAATAAGTCTCTGAATCCATGATTGAGACAACGAAGGATCACGAGCTATCAGCAATTGTAGAATTTCTCGAGTAACTACTCTCAAGGATTCATCAATATATCAGAACTTATTCGAACTCATCAGTTCACCAAAAATTGCAGAAACCTTCAACACATCCATAATCCTTGATCATCACTGATCCCACACAATTCTCTGCTTCCCTCCTACTAATCAACCCATCTCCCTCTTTGCGACCAAATTGACTCTGGAACGACCATTGACTTGGTTTAGACTGGAGTCCTACAAATGGATCTCTCGAGTCTAAGCACTCCCTTTGCAGTGCATCTATGTGAGGTTAAGCAGTTTGCTCGGTTGAGGAGTCTCGGCAACACGCTCGTCTCTTCACTTCCCTAAAAAACCAGCGAATCGTTTTTCCCCATCTACAGATTGGCGACCACAATGGGAGATTAATCTCTCGGTTGCAATCTCGCATTTTCAAAAAATGGTTGATCTTAGGTCAGGTTCAATTACAGATCCTAACCCGAACAACACTAGCATTAGCAACAACGGTGGTACTCTAGAAACCACTCCTGCTTCCAACATCGGTGCTGTTGATACTATTCCTCCTCACACCAACATCGAAAATCACCCTCTCTTTGGCCGACATTCCGAGGAACTCAGAGAGAATCCGCCTACCATAGCTGATCTCATGAAGGCGCAAGAGACTCTTGCCAAAAATCAAACTGGAATGACTGCAACACAGAAGGATCTATGCAATTATCTCGAAACTCTCACTGACAAGATGTCAGAAAAAACTCACTAGAAGGGAAAAGGACAAGAAGCAGCTTCAATCGTCGATCCAGAAGTTGTCCCAGTCCATGTAGTCGACGATGATGAAGTCCACAAAGCTGCGGAGAAACCGACATCAAAGGAGCCCGCCGGTTTCATCACTCGTGAAGATCTGGAACGCTTCATGGAGGACCGTGGGAAAGGAACTACGCCAACTGTCCACCGTCATCAACCTCCGTACCCTGCTGCTACACAAAAGATCCCTCTCCCAAAAGGCTACACTTCTCCAACATTCACGTTGTACAACGGAACAGGGAACGCTCGAGAACACGTCTGTCGATTCATGGAGTCACTAGGAGGGCATAAACACAACGGAATGATCCCAATCTACAGAGCCTTCCTGGAGAATCTCTGGTTCCAGACTTTCTCAGAAATCCATGAAGCAGCCAAGCGATCAGCAACTACCGCGCATGCTTTACTGAAAGAGAAAGACCTAGACTGAGAACCTTGTGATACTCAGCGTCTCTTCAACAGACAATAAAACCTCCAACCTTCCATGAACGTTGTTGCTGAAGAAAGCAAAAGGAAATCCGAAGCACCACAACAGAAGCATACTTCTCCAATCTCTCAGGATCCTTCGGAAGCGCAAAGAAAGGATAACCAATCCTGAAATGCACAAACCTCAGCCCTGCATCAAAAAACGAGAAAATGATCAGACAGATTCAAACTTCTCTCTTCTTATTGAAGAAGTGATTGAGTTACTGGAAGTTTGGATTCAAGATGGTGCAACCAAATTTACATTCATCAGGAGACATCCAACTGAAGAAGAAATGCATAATCCCAAGGGAAAGACATGTTCAAAGCACCAAATTACATTGTGTCAGACGTACGTCCATCTCGGAAATACTCCTTGAACCTTCATCCACAGACAGGGAGATGCACGACTGGGGACTACTTGCCACAAGAGGAAATGAATTCGAAAGAATGTTGATCGATACTGACACCGTCATCAACATCATTCCACTGAAATCCCTCAGAGTCACATGCATCAGTCGATAAGAAGCTACTCATGCACCCATCTCAATCAGCGACCATGAAGGAACGCTCAGAGATGCTTATGTCTACATCACTCTCAAGGTGAAAATACGTTCAACCTGAACATATAACAAGTTTCACATAATCAGGAAAATCCAAGATATGATGTGATAGCATGGACCCATGCTGAAAACATGACTACAAACAAAGCGTCTTTTGTTGCACATCTCTCCAACAAAGAAAGTTCTGATCCAGAAGATTTGGCGGATGTTCCATCATCAGAGCACTTGGAAGTAATTCGAACTCTGACGAGGTTAAAACAATAACCTGCAAAAGATACATAGAAATTCATCAAGAGGTTTCGCATTCAGGCAAGTCTCATTCCTTCCATGTCTATGTCTTTAATTCCATCATATGTTATTCTAGCATGAGGACTCAATTCAGCTATCATCTCTGCTATTACAAGACGCTATGAGTGGGTAATCACACTCCATCAATATTTTACCAAGTGGTTGAACCTGACACCGCTTCGAATCGAGCATCTCACCGTGACATTCACCACTGAGAGATGACGGAAGCATGGCAAAGAACACTTTGGGAATTTCTCCATAGACTTGCAGAAATGTCCTCGAGTGCCACAAAATCAGAAATCTCTGATGTATGCACAAGTGTTGAATCCCTCGCAGCGGAATGCTGAATAGACAAAAGATACACGGAGCCGAGACGATCAAGCATAAGACATTCGACGCTTCAGTTCTCAAGCACATAAGAAGCCATCGAATTGTACTCCCAATCAAAGAGTACACCTTCGATAATAAGGCCTCTAGCTTCAGCACAACATCTCGACGATGATACACTGGTTCAACACCGACACGATCAAAGTATAGCTGAATTACAATCGATAAGCCTTCACTATCCCATGATAAGACTTCTGAAGCAGATGCAACATCATTCATCAATGGATGCTACAAACTCCTTCAACTCTGATAAGTGAATGAGGGATGCACTGGGGACATGATCTTATTGGAAATATCAATTCAATACATTTCAATAAATGTTATCCACATAACAAGTCATCGCAACCCTATGTGATTCCACGGTCGTCAAACAGAACCTCTCTACATCACAAGCACCTGCAAGACTGGGGAATTTCCTACCTTCACCAATCACCTGCAAGACTGGGGAATTGCCGCTGTTATCAACCACAACAACATTTATTCACTGACGAAGCCACTTCACAATGAAGTCATATTCAGGAGAATTTGAGTTGAAATCCTAGTACACCTTCATCTTAGGAATGCTCAATTCACCAATTGTTTCGTGCATGTAAGGGCTCACTGGATGGAAGAGCAAATACTATCATTTTCGGTCTCTGGAGCAACTCCAACCATAGTATCGGCATCAAAAAGTACGCGTGGAGGAACTCCATTCATGGTCTCAGCATCAACAAGAATTTCTAGAGAAAATTCCATTGTGGTCTCATCAGCCTCAGAAGCAACATCCGACTTCATCAACTATCCATTCTCTAAAGCGTTACTCTATGGATCGTACTTCTTCAAGCTCTATGATTCGTATCAAGATTTTTATACCTGAAAACATGGTAACATGAACGTCTTCCCAAAGCTTACACGACAGACGGTCATAAACCAAAGTCTCTACAAGATGTTTTCATCACTTCTACAATTGAGATACAACACACTTCAGACGATGGGTTTACAAAAACGTACCAATGGGTGAGGAATGGGACAATACTTCCTCAACGAAAGATCTTCGTCTATGTCTCTTATACAACATACCAAAAAGGCGCATCAATCGTACATACAATCTGAAAGATATGGCCTTTACCGTCAGGTCTACGAAATCTGAAAATTTTAGACGGGATTACAAATTACAAATGTGCATGCTTCGTTGGCTGACCTATGCAACTCCAAATTGAGTGATTATTTGCTCATGTGATAACTCAGTCTCTTAACTTCAAAAGTTGGGGTCAAGCATCAAATTCTGACGTCGTATGAGGTTCCTACAACTTCCACAACATACAACATGCAAGCAGCAATTCTCAGACGGGATTCATAAATTCCACATTCGGTCGTTGTCCACCAGGTCTGTCTTTCCACTGAATCCATCATCAAGGTATCTCCAACTTCGACCACCTAGGTCTTTACATCAACTTTTCTACCCGGTCCCCTATCTAGGTCTTGCCAGAAGAAGGGAAAACGAAAGGGAGAGATTTAACAAAATACTGGGGACTGATGGTCCACTGATCATGACGATCAATTTCACAAGTCCAAGACTCGTGGCGCCGGGATCTCCAGTGCTAATCATTCATTGTAAAATGAATTCTATCACCGGGATATGCAACCATGGTCATTACATCACCCCCTCTCAAGAGCAACCTCAGTTATGGTCCCATGACCAGGGTTTCAAAAGTGATGTTTCTACGACTGACCGAAACAAGATAGCACTGCAAGCACCATGCTCATGTATCAATCAAGGGATCCTGATCTCAAATGAATCGATGACATTAAAATCCTTCACCAACATACACAAGCGAGTGGTCTAAATACACAACATGAGTGTTTTACAACAAGCTCACCTGAGATGATTTTACACTGTCACACACAAAGCAGCGAGCTGGGAGAAATTGGTGAAGAATCTAGGGATGGGTCATATAGTATTCTCTTCGTATGGATGTCCTCTACAACATATCCAAAATTCACAACAATTGGAGAAACGAGCAAAAAGATGTGTCCAAAACCTTGGATTACATGACAGTTGAAAATTTTCTGAAAACCTCCTGGAAGTTTACTGTTTCGTCAATTTCGCCCCTTAAACGTGCTCCAAAGACGAAAATATTCTTTGTTAAAGCTTGGAAATTTTCTGAGGATGAAGAAACATGGGTAGATCACAAGAATCCGACATCGTCCGAAGATTCTACAACAATTTCGATGAAGACCTAAGTTCTGAATTTTCTGATGACGAATTATGACGAAATTCTTCATTCATCCACATCTGAATCAGGAGCTACACCATCAATACAAAGCCAAACTTCATCTTCAGCCAATAGTCTCA
This sequence comes from Papaver somniferum, assembly GCF_003573695.1. Taxonomy (NCBI): domain Eukaryota; kingdom Viridiplantae; phylum Streptophyta; class Magnoliopsida; order Ranunculales; family Papaveraceae; genus Papaver; species Papaver somniferum. The sequence goes on from NC_039358.1 coordinate 64,593,012, forward strand.
CTTGCTGAAGTCGGTGGTACTTCTGCTGATGAGGGACGACTCCCAGATGATCGAGAGACATACAATGTGTCAGCTTTCCAATGTCTCTGAAAGGTTGATTCACCTCAGCATGAGCATCTGCAGAAATCTTCATCTTTGACTTGATATTTTTGGAGCGTTCCCGGGAATATCCTGAAGAGCGGTTGTAACCAGAAGTCACCGATATCTGAGGCGAAATACAAGGAGTCATGGATATACAAATAACAATACACGTTAAAAATGGTAATCCTCAACTCTTACCTATTTACGATTTCACGAACTTAGTGATAATAACGTAAAAACCTCGAAAAACTTGCTCGCTTCTTCAAACTTGCCAAGACGAGCAAAATTCATTATTTAAAGCCAACACCTGACTTTTCATGAAACTATGAATAGTTCACATAACCTTTCATGTGAACATTCGCTGATTTTCTACATGTGTGCATACACTATAAAGTCACCAAACTCATACATACATTATTTCATCACATATACAATTGTTTGCTTTCATCAATTGCTCAAAAATCATAAATTGATTTTCATAAACCCGTGAACAACCCACGTAAATTTTACTGTGTGAACATCCACCGATTTTCCAAAAATTGGACAGACGTCCATTCTACAATTGTGAAGACTCAGACATTATTTCACCGTGAATAATTGTCTACTTTCAACAGTCGTTCAAAATCAAAACATTGATTTTACAAAAAATATATATTTTAACGTGAAACTCACATAACTTTGAAAATATATGTATATATATTTTTTGCTCCCTCTCGCGAGCATCCGTCTTTGAAACGAGAGCATATTTTCAAAAAATTTATGAAGGCTCACATATCAAAAATAAAAATTTGCATGAGAGCTCATAGACAAATTTTTTATTACTGACAAACACATGTCTATTCAAAAAAAATAAAAAATTCTCTCGTACGAGCATCCACCTTTGAAACGAGAGTTTATTCCCTTTTTGTGAAATCACACATATTTTTTTTTAAAAAAAATTGGCGTCCGTGTAAGCGCATAGACAAAAATTTTATCCTTAGAATCAGGTCTATTTTGTTTGTTTTTTAAACTAACAAACGAACGATCGTCTGTTCCTAAAAAAAGATTTCTTTTTGGGCTCGGGCCCGCAAACATTAAACCGACCAAAATAGGATGCCCGATCGTCCAAATCAGCAGCTCATCACCTCTCTGTGCTCACAAAACAACGTTCTATCATACTATCAGGGTCTTTACCTCAATATTTGCTCGTACGTGACACCACTGGAGCGAATTAGGGATTCTGAACATACCTTTGTAGACTAAGTTCAACCACAGATCTCATCGACTGAAAATCACCATTTAATGCATACTGCGGAACATGAATGTCCCTCACTAAGCAGGGGATTTAATGTTGATGGTGGATTTTCAACAAAGGACAAAACCGTAAAATCATGATACTGCATGTTTCTGAGTTGGCTTCAGGCATGTGACGATTCATATTTTACGAAGCCATGATGAATATGTTTCCTGAAAGGCCTTCACTAGCTGAGCGTTCGGTGCCACGCATTTCATCATGTACTCTATGTAGAATAACGTAATTGGGAGGTTCTCCGTAAGATTGAGAGCAACAACGCCTTCAGGACGTCGGTGATACTCATTGTTCCCTGACTACATGAGAGAGACCTGCCTCTACATAGAAGAACAATTCGGCGGTTCTCCGTAGATTGAGAGCAACAACGCCTTCAGAACGTCGGTGATACTCATTGTTCCCTGACTATGTAGAGAGACAGTGTATAGATCCAGACGGTTCTCCGTAGATTGAGAGCAATAACGTCTTCTGGACTTCGGCGACTCGCTGTCTCTTGACTATGCACCTTCATAACGGATATGACACTTTAACTGGCTAATATCCTTCTGCAATAGATTAATTCTGCCGTGACATTCACCACTGAATTCCCAGAATGATCTATTTTTGCTCCTATTCCATGATCAAATCCACGATTTATCTCATGGAATGGCAATAAACAACTATATTATCTCGTTACTCCGATTTCATAATCAAATCCACGACTGATCTCATGGAATGGTAATAGGTAATTTTATTATTCTGAATTCATGGTCGAATCCACTGCTGATCCTATGAATTGATAATAAAACAACTACTCATTTTATTATTCAGTTTCATGAATTATTCTCCACTAAATTTCATAAACTAATAATAAATACTCAACAACCGGGCATCTGGACCATCACTGAGCAATCCCCACAAAAATGGTGCAAGTGTACTCGACAATGATGCACGACTGAGCACCCGGATGCACAAACGAGCATTCAAAAACATGGAAAGATGAGGAATCCTACGGAAAACCGGAGAAAACAATAAATTATAATAAAATAATAAGAGGCGCCATGGGTCGGGTCCACCAACTGGCCGGACGTGCCCTAGCCGTGGCCGGTCCCATGCCTCTTCCATTATTTTTCCTATTTTGTTATTTTCATGAACTCATGAAAAGTCCTTGATTTTAGCAACTCTCCTTGTTTGAGCAAAACTCATGGATTCTCCGTAACTTCACGGATTCATGAAAAATAATATTATAAAATAGGAAAAGGTGTGCGGGACCAGGCAACCCAGCCGGCCGACCATGCCCAAGTCGTGTCCGGTCCCACACCTTATAATCCCTAGTCTTTTGTAATTATTATTTCCGTAATTTCATGAAACTCCCCTGTTTCAACAAAAACTCATGGATTCTCCATAATATCGCGGTTTCATGAAAAATAATAATATAAAATTAGGGAAAGTGTTATGGGACCGGGCAACATAGCCGGCCGACCATGCCCTAGCCGTGGCCGGTCCCACACCTTGCAATCTCTAGTCTTTTATAATTATTATTTTTCTCAATTCATGAAACTCCTTGGTTTGAGCAAAAATCATGATTTCGTCATAATTTCTCAAATTTTTCTCGAATCATGAAAAACCAAAAGCCAACATGGTCACACGACCGGCTAGCCTATCACGACAATTTTAAATGTTAAAATACTCTTATTTTAATATTTACAAAATATTGACAATTGAGCATACATGCTCATTCCAACAAAAATCAAGAATTTCAGTTAAGATGAAACTGTTCTGAAAATTCACAATGTTGCTCGAACGCACATCAGAAAATACTGAAACTATCAGTACAAAAACACGGACACCATGGTAACACGCGCATGCCTTCTTGACCGACCAGGGTCATTCCTAGGGCTCGCACAAAGCCGTTCTCACACGTTTTCATAATTCTGACCTAATTTGCTCAGTTGCTCACACTAGGCCCAAATTCTCTCCAACTAACCTGGGGATTGCTCAAACGACAAACAGCTGGTCCCGTGACCACCAAGAGCCGGTCTCATGCTTTCTTGGTCGGTCCCACACTCTTTTCATAACTGGGTTTTATCACCTAATACTGAATCGAGCAATATTTCAATAAATGATGAAACCGACATTTAATCAAAATTCTTTCACCAACTGTCCAATTGAGGACTCTGGTGCATGCTCACTCGAGCACTGAGCACCACATTGACTCCCATCATCCCATGTGGACGGTCCCTCTATCAATTATAACCTATTTTCAGTGATTCATCACTTAACAGATAATTGATCTGAAATTAGAGTTTCAAATAAATGCTCCACGAATCATCATTCTGAGCAAGATTCAAACACTAAAGAATTTATGTTGATTCAACAACCAACACCTGAATTAATCATATAATATTGGTAATCTACCAATATTTTAATATTTTATTGGGTCGCGTCACCAATAAATAATTCGTCGAATTGAGCAATACTTGCTCAGTTGCTCAAATATTGATCCAACTATCAATATTTAGTAATTCATCAGTAATTTGTCGAATTGAGCAATACTCTCAGTTGCACGTCAAATTATCAATAATCAGTAATTTGTCGAATTGGGAAGTACTTGCTCAGTTGCTCGTCAAACTCTCAATATTCAGTAATTCGCCGAATTGAGCAATACTTGCTCTCGCTCAAATACTGGTCAGTAATTCATCACTGAATCTACAATATTGACATCATTTCAGAGATCTACATGTTCGATCCATGAATCGCTGAGCATTCATCACTCATGCTCGATTCAACAAAACCTAGGCTTAATGTCTAATCAGTCAAGAACTGAATAATTTATACACGTCTGTCATGCAGACTCCATGATTCGTGAGACATCAATCACGTCAAATTGGGGGATATCAATTAGGGTTTTGGTCTGGTGGCCTACAACACGTGGATTCATCCACAACGAGAAATGTGAGTAAGTCGTGATAACGGTTAAAGGAGTTAGCAAAGTAGTGGGTAAATGACCAACCAAGTCTCCGCACAATCTGGAACTGGTTTCACCACGATCTCCCACTTTCCCACTCTTTCACTGAAGAAACCGTCACGTTTACAGGGATCAAGGTGTTCACGACTCTGACAATATAAATAAGTCTCTGAATCCATGATTGAGACAACGAAGGATCACGAGCTATCAGCAATTGTCGAATTTCTCGAGTAACTACTCTCAAGGATTCATCAATTTATCAGAACTTATTCGAACTCATCAGTTCACCAAAATTTGCAGAAACCTTTAACATATCCACAATCCTTGATCATCACTGATCCCACACAATTCTCAGCTTCCCTCCTACAGATCAACCCATCTCCCTCTTTGCGACCGAATTGACTCTGGAACGGCCATTGACTTGGTTTAGACCGGATTCCTACAGATTGATCTCTCGAATATAAGCACTCCCTTTGCAGTGCATCTGTGTGAGGTTAAGCAGTTTTCTCGGTTGAGGAGTCTCGGCAACACGCTCGTCTCTTCACTTCCCTAAAAAACCAGCGAATCGTTTTTCCCCATCTACAGTCACCAACCATAATCCATGGAGCAAGTATTTCAAATTGGGTGCAAATGTATTTTAAGAAATCCCATTGTTGCTTCCTCTCTTGTGGATATGGGGAACCATAAACACAATAAAGTAACCATTTTGGTTTGGCAAGGGTCACTTTGAACTAAACAATGTATCATGTTGTTGTCATGGTAAATTATATCTAGGTTAAAACCATCCTTCCACAAGAGGAATAACCCTCTACTTCTACCAATAAATGGGATATAAAATTGATTTGGAAAGTTTAGAGGACTGACATGTCTGGGGACCTTATCAGAGTTGATTTTGGTTCTTGTAGAAAAATAATGTCAAGGTTTAACATTTTGTTTAGATCTGACATATTATTCCTACCATGTTTTTTTTTGCAAAACCATTACAATTCCATGCAATAACTTTCATATTGAGGCTAATTAACAAATTCTTATATGCAGAACTAATATGATCTAAATAAGTATAAAGATGATGACTAATATAAGCTGCGAAGTAATTAATGCATGCAAAGTTTAAAATATTATGTTGTAGTAAAAAGAATCGTTAAGTGGTTACCTGCACAGTGCCTTCATGACCATTTGTGGGTTCAGAATGCATATTCTCTGAATTATTGTTAACCATTCCTCCAGATGTATTCATATTAGTAGATGTATCCGTAGCAGTAGTATTTGGGGGTAGGACATGAATATTATGCGAATTCATTGAAGGTTCTTGGTTATGAACAGAGTTTCTCATTCTTTTTGATTGTCTGAGCTTTTCAGTTACTTCATCTTCATTCATTTCTTCTACCATGGAATTTGACATACTTCTTTCATCCTCAGTACCTTCAAAAAATATCAGCTTCATTTCTTAAAATTTCTTCATATTCTGCCGATGTAAGACTATCAAGATATAGTAGACAGGAAGTATTCAAGCATGATCTATCTTGATGGTCTATGAAAAAAAACTTGTCACATATATTGTTAGGTTGAAGATCCCAGTGATACCTAATCCATTCCCCACCCCCATCTGCAGTCTTCCACAAACCTCCACGAATGCAATGGATTTTTCAATTCTATTTCTATCCTTGCTTTCACAGTATTTCCGTATCTTGGCCGCAATTTTCAGGGATGGTTGAGATCTTCTTACCCATAAATCTGATTGCTTCATCTATGACTATCTGATTGAGATGCTCCAGTTTGAGATATTTGAATTGCACAGTGAAAACTTGATGCCTAAACACATAATCTTTTGCATAAGTGCCAGTAACAAACTTTTTGATTGCAAATATGGCTTCTCCAACGATCCAAGGTCCATTTTGAATGACCTCATTCTGCTCTTCCTCATTATTCAACCTGACCAGCATGATATTGTGACCCATAACCCTGATTTTTTTATTCCTATACCTTCTCCATAAAGAGTTGATACCTTCTTTGATAACTCTCATATCAATCTTATCTTTATGCATCAGCTTTCCTAAAACAACATGAGTCCACTCTTTAGCAGCTTGTTAACTTGTGTAGAACCTACAATACTTCTCCTCTCAGATGGCACCTCCAAGGATGCATTTCTCAACTGTCTTGATAACAGATTGATTCGATTTTCTCGACTTTTTGAGATTGAAGCCATATTAGGGTTTATCAAACTTTCTCTATAGATATTTCTGGGATAAATGATATTGTTTGTGATATGGTTTCTTCCCAAAGCATGGGTATATATACAGCTCCAAAGAATTTTTGATATTGCATTGAAATCCTGAGTATAGTGGATGATACCTATGAGATTTGACGAGAAGGGAAAAAAGAGAAAGTCTTTGCAGGTTATTCTGTTAAGATAATAATCTGCAGTTATGCCATGACTATACTTTCCTAAGAAAGTGATTATATCTCTCATGTAAGGTTTGATATTTCCTTGTAGAATTAGAGGGGGAAATTGACCGTAAATTGTGTAACAATAGTTACTATAAAGTAAAATCCGGACACTAGATTGCATGATTTTAGGAGGGAATTGAATTTTTGAATTTCGATGGATTGGTATTGACTGATTTGGTTTCCTAGATGATCATGATGAGGACAAGTTTTGAATATATTGGTAATTGAGAAGACATTGAATGTCACTGTTCTGCTAATATGAATCATCGCAATGAGGATGACTGGCATCATCGCTTTCCACACAACTGCGTTCGATTCAGAAATATCCATTTCTAAACTCCACCACTGGATACTCACAAATGATAATGATGAAAGAGGTTGCACAGGAAGAGAAGATTCCACTTCATGAAGACGATTAAAAATCAAGCAATAATAATAACAAGATCACAATTCAAAGAAATACGAAATTTTAAAAGGAAAAAACCATTAACCAGTGGATGATTCCACAATATCCAATGGTCTTTTAAAAGAAATATAAGAGCAGAAAAAACATAGGATGAATCCACAATATCCAAAAGATTAACAAGTTAAACATGCATTAAATTTAATTCTAGATTCCATAAAGAAGAAGGTTTCAGATCATGAAACATAAGAAAAATGAAAAAGAGTCGATTTTCCCGAACGAGTTAACTCAAAATCTCCCGATCCTCAGAGCATTTTTTCTAATATTTTCCTACTTTTTCTATGCCTTTTTGCTCATCAGATACCTAAGCCAAAACTTTTCCACTGCTCCCTCCGTCCCATCAAAGTTGAACATATATAATAATTTAATTTCTAATGTGAAGTATAAAAATGTCATAAGATTTATAAACAACTACTTCAACTAAGAAACTAATATCAACATTAATGAACTAGATAAGCATACTAAAAAAAAATAACTATGAGCTTAGCGGATGTGGGTGGCCGACGGAGTTTTAAATTTGGATCCGTATCAAACCCATTTAGTCCAGTTCGAACCCATAGATTCAATCTCAAATGCTCACCCCTAACTCTGATTTGGAGAGTGACTACCTTTTAGTTCTGGGACTAATGGATAAGAGATAATATGATTATTATGAAGTGAAAGATGATTGATTCAAGGTTTTTATACTCCTACTGTTAGTGCATTTCTTGGTTGAACCCACCAAGCGTTGGTATGTCAAGTTTGGTTGTCATATTTTAGCTCCAAAACTCGAAGATGCTTGATTAGATTACTGGAGTAACTTCGTTAGGTTAACTAAGAGCATTAGAGATGTTGAGAAAAACTTTTGTTACTTCGAAGAACCTAAAGAGATATCGACATCAACGTACACATCATCCTTCTGTTCGAAGTTAGTAATACATACTTGGCTTGTTTCTGTTTGTATCTACGTTGCTTTCAATTAGTTTATATTGAAAACATAACACAAAGTTATAAGTATATATCTATAGTATTGGAGACTTGATCATTGCATTATGATCAAAGTGTCAAGTAAGTATATACTAGTTGTTTCATACAACTTTGGTATATTGGATTACGAAATATAACGTTTATATTTTGAACTTAGTAATTACGACGTAACACTATTTTGTAATTCATTACTAGTCTAGTGTATTGATATTTGGGTTGATTCCATGCCTACAAAAATGTGTTTAACTACATGAGTTTAAGGAAGTATACTCGCGAAACTTGTTTTGTAGTTGCAAGAAATTCCAACTAATATACCGAAATCTCGCATGGATGACAACTCAATATTAGCTAGCATACAAGTATACGTTACTAATATATTCTCCAGAGATGTGTTTTACTTCCTGGGAATGCAAAGACATATAAATTCGAAATTAAATAGAAGATTCTTAAATATTTCGATTTGGGATATCATCTTGAGTATCAAGGAATATCTTTGAACAACAAATAAATAATATTTTAGCACATGTTCAAATACTCAAAATGTCGACATAATGAACTTTCCTAAATAGCAACTTATACTATGAAATCCATGTAAACCCTAAAGTGTATACATAAATCGGAAATATAATTGTTATTTTGGGTCGGTCCTGCAAGATCCCAAGTAGGGATCAGTCCTGCTAAAGATCCCCAAGCAGGGATCGGTCCAACAAAAGATCACTGAGATTCCTTTCAACTAGGAAATAAGTTTTGTAAGTGTACTTCCTTAAACTCATGTAGTTAAACGTAGTTTCCCTAGAAAAGAAATTAACCTATAATTAATCACACAATCTAGTAAATAATTCCGAAGACAGTGTTAATTATGTCACACATACGAAGTTCAAAAGATAAATGTTATACTTCATATTCCAATAACGTTTATTTGAGAATTTTTTATTTAATTTTGAATATATATGTCTTTGCTTTCCCAGGAAGTAAAAAATATCTCTGGATAATACATTAGTAATGTATACTTGTATGCTAGATAGTATTGAGTTGTCATCCATGCGAAACAAGTTTCACAAGTCTACTTCCTTAAACTCATGCAGTTAAACATAGTTTTCTAGGCATGGAATCATCCCAAAATTCAATACAATAGACTAGTAACGAATTACCAAATAGTGTTACATCGTAATTATGAAGTTCAAAAGATAAATGTTATACTTCATAATCCGATATACCAAAGTTGTATGAAACAACTAGTATATAATTCCTTGACAATTTGATCATAATGTAATAACCAAGTCTCCAATACTATAGATATACAATAATAACTTCGTGTGATATGTTTTCAATATAAACGACTTGAAAGCAATGTATATAGAAATGGAAACAAGCCAAATATGTATTACTAAACTCGGACAGAAGGATAATATGTACGTTAATGTCGATATCTTTTCAGGTTCTTCGGAGTGACAAGAGTTTGTCTCGAAATTTTTAATGTTCCTAGTCTAACCTAACGAAGTTGACTCTAGTAATCTAATCAAGCAATTTTAAGTTTTGGAACTAAAATATGACAACCAAACTTGACATACTAATGCTTGGTGGGTTCAGCCGAGCAGTGCTCTAACAAAAAAGCTTCAAGTACTAGCAAATATGTAAAATTTAGCAAGTATAGTAATTCTTCTCAACAAGAGGCTTCCACTAATGTCAAAAGATAAACAAAGCTTAGCCGGATCCCAGCTTAACGAAGTAAATCACAAAGATCAAAAACCAATAAGAAATCTTCTTGTCTTCAAATCTTCAATGTATTCAATGTACCTGCACAAATAAACTTGATTCCACTTATGGTCGATCTCCCGCAGAACAAAGTTTAACAATGGATCGTCACAAGTCCATCGTTAAATCTAAAGACAGATCTGCACTTCCGTCAATCCTTGATCTAGTTTGAGTGACCTTATATGAGAAGAGAAATTTCTTAAAAATAATCAAACTAGGTGAAAACAAGGTGTTAGTCAATCAAATCAATAATTGAAAACTAAAAACAATCACTACACCGAAAACCCAAATTTACCACGTTTATTTCGTTGCTAATAATTTAAGAAATGATTATGTACGTTGCTCGCACGACATCACAAATTTTAGGAAACATTTATATACATTGCTTAAAGTAACTAGAGCGACGTTTCAAATGTTGCTTCATCCATTGCTTTAATTAGACTTAATGCAACATATAAACTAATTTAGGAAATATATAAATACGTTGCAAAATATGTTATCAGAATTACAAATAATTAAATTACAAATTCTGTATCCGATAATTTTAAATTCCAATATCATAAATAATATAAAACCGTGACCTGATAAGACAATCATGTCATATGGCTGCCTAATCTACTTAGAGTATTTAGAGTCCGTTGTTAGTAATGAGAGTCAGATGTACTAGTAAAGTCTGCTATTTACTTTTTTCTTGTTGTAGCCATTAGGATGTTTTCAGATGGCGTGCATCCTTTAGTCGCAAGGTTAATTCATGACTGGATTAGGGCTTTAAATGTGTAATGAAGAACAAAGGCGGCTTAAGAAAAAATGAAATATAGTTTAGTTTTTCTTTTTCTTCCCTCTAGGCTGATTCCTTGAATCAGATTTCTTTCTGTTTTTCCAAATCTGTGTGTTAATTTGTTGTGAAAACACAACAATTGGTATCAGAGCCGTTCTATCCTAATCATGCAAGCTTATTAGGGCGGCATGGTTTATTAGAGGGGCGACATTGTGATAATAATGTCCCTTTAGTTGGTTAGGGGATGTCCTAAAGGGGATGTAAATTGACTAGATTACCCTTTTCACCTTAAATCAACCAAAATCAAATCAGTTTTTTTCATCTTCTTCTTCATCTTCCCTTCTCCTTTATCAACCATAACCTCCATTAAAACTGAAAATTTCATCGTCTTTAATTAATTGACGATTTGAAAAATGTTTGGAAAAACCCAGTTAGGGTTTAGTTTATCGTGTTGTATTTAAGTTAATTTTGTATCAAAAATTAGGGTTTTGTATGAAAATTGAAATTGAAATTTCTGGTTGCATGTGAGTTACGGTTGGTAATAACTCAAATACGAACCGTAACTGTAGATTGGGTTGATGTTACGGTTGGTTTTAACTCAAATACCAACCGTAAGTTCTTAGTTTTGAGAAATATGTTCAGTTACGGTTTGTATTTGCATCATATTTATCAACCGTAATTGAGTTACGGTTTCAAACAACCATACCAACCGTAGATAATCCTGTGTCTTAAGAATTTATCAAATAATGATTTACGGTTCAAAAGTTAAGTTGACACACCAACCGTAGGGTATTTACGGTTGGTCTCGATTCATTAGTTACCAACCGTAATTTAGTTACGTTTGTTGTCCAAATTTAATTACCAACCGTAACTGGTTTTAAGATTGGATCTTCCCCAAATTTAACAAGTTACGGTTGGTATTCAACTACGAACCATAACTAAGAGTTACGGTTGGTCACGAGCAAAATTGCAACCGTAAGTTCTTCTGAAAATTTAAAAGTTTTGATTTTGTTACGTACTTTAGATAATTTTGAGCGAGAAAAATCTAATGGGAACTAATTTAGAAGTATACCGGGTCACTGGAATCACTCATTTTGATCGAGTGAATCAAAATCTAGGGTTTCACAAATATCACAAAAGTTTTTCTTTTTCTTCTCCTCTGAACTTTTTTTTTAAACTCTAAAAATCTGATTTTGTTTTGATTTTGAGTTAATATAAGTGAAATTAATCATTAACACTAAACTTGATTATCATCACTAAATTAGATTATCAATAATGAGGGTTAATTTGTCATTTCCAGTTTTTTTGATAAGGGACACCTTGAATGATCATGTAATGACCCTTTTTGTCCTATTAGAATGCCGCCCCTCTAATAAACCATGCCGCCCCTATAATAAGCTTGTAATCATGGGAGGTGAAAAGAACCATACAATCAAAGAAGTTAACAGAGACATTCATAGGATTAATGATTCACTTACTAAACAAATTAGTGATCTATCTATACAGTTTAATGATGTCGTTGCGCAAAACAAGGAATTAAAAGCTTTGTCATCAAATGATGATTTCCTTAAGTATATGGAGACTTTTATATGAAAGAGAAACGAATAACAAATAGATCCAGGAGTGTAAGGTTCTTACACTAATTCTCATATAACCAGGGAGGTATAATGTTCAATTTTAAGCAAGGGGGTCGTGAAATCACCTTCAACCAGAGAATGCCTAAGCTAGACTTTCCGAGATTCAGTTATGAGAACCCTAAAGGATGGAATCAAAAGTGTGAAAGTTATTTCCTTCTTAACAACATCAGAGATGAGCATCGGAAGGTCACCATGCCGGCCATGCATTTGTATGGAAAAGCAGATAAGTGGTTATCAAATCTCCAAACTACTAGATCTATTACCTCTTGGTATGAATTAGCGGAGCATGCTTGTATTAGATTTGAAAACCCTGTAAATGAGAACATATTAGGCATATTCAGTAAGTTGTCACAAACTACTGTTGTTGATGATTATTTTGAGCAGTTTGAAAACCTTAAAGCTCTTTTGTATCGTCAATTTTCTATGCTCACTGAACATTACTATGTGATGAGCTTCATTGGTGGATTGAAAGAGGACATTAAACACTCAGTTAGTATGTTTCACCCTACACTGATGCAAGCCTTTTCTCTTTCTAGAATGCAAGAGAAAACACTTAATAACCAACAAAAACCTGTCATAACTACTAATAATTTTTTTTCTAACACATTCTCTCTTAACAGACGAACCAATTCACAGAATTTCTCCCCAAAACCTAATTCCCTCCCACCCCTACTTCCTCTACCATAAACCACTTTTCAAAAAAATAATCCCACTCAGTTTTCCTTTGGAAGATCGACTCCTGAACAGTTACAAAAAAGAAAGAGTCAGGGACTTTGTTTCAATTGTAATGAAGTGTATACACCAGGTCATTTATGTAGGAAACAACAATTATTCTTAATGGTAGCCACAGAATATGAAGCTGAGAGTAGATAACAAGATAAGGACACCACTAATGTGGAAGAACCTTCAGCAGTAGAAAGTGACATGGAAATCTCTCTCCATGCTTTTACTGGTAATGTAATTGGTGACACAATCATAATTGTAGGTTTAATTGTACTGGAAGTACTCACATCTTTATTGATTGTGATCTAGCTAAATCTCTTGGTTGCTCTATTCAGCGTACTGCTAATTTGTTAGTCACTGTGGAAAATGGAGACAAGATAGTGAGTATTGGGATTTGTGCTTCCTTGCAATGGAAAATGTAGGATCATGATTTTACATGTGATTTGATATTACTTCCATTGGGGGGATGTGACATGGTTCTTGGTGCTGATTGGCTCAGGAAGTTAGGAGATATTAATTTCAACTTTTCTAATATGAGTATCTCATTTAAGCACAAACGGAGGAAAATTACACTGGTAGGAGCTCACAAACCAGCTTCTCTAATGATGATTAGAGCAAGAGAAGCGAAGGAATTTTTTCAGAAAAATTTCCGTGGAATTGTTGGCCACCTATATTCTGCATCTCCCATTACATATCAACAACCCATTCCATCAGCTGTCTCTGTTATCCTTCAGGAATTTCAAGATGTCTTCTCTGAACCTGCTCAACTACCACCTCACAGATCTCTCGATCACTCCATTCCTCTTATACCTAATTCCCCCCCAGTAAACCATAGACCATACAAGTGTCCTTATGTCCAAAAATATGTTATTGAATAACTAGTTCAATAAATGTTACAAGGAGGTGTAATTCAACCAAGTCATAGCCCTTTTGTTTCTCCAATCCTTCTAGTCAAGAAAAAAGACAACAACCAGAGAATTTGTGTGGATTATAGGAATCTCACCAGCATCATAATCAAAGATAAGTTCCATATTCCAATAATTAATGAACACTTGGATGAACTACATAGATCTTGTATGTTTTCTAGGATTGATTTGAGATCAGGCTATCATCAAATCAAAGTTAATTTGGCAGATATTTACAAAACAGATTTCAGAACTCATCATGGTCGCTATGAGTTCATTGTCGTGCCTCTTGGTCTCACTAATGCTCCAGCAACTTTTCAAGCCTTAATGATTGACATTTTTCAACCTCATTTGAGGAAGTTCATATTGGTATTATTTGATGATATTCTAATATATATCCCTAACATCATGCAAAACACTTATATATTACACTTTCTATCTTGAGACAACATCATTTATATGCTAAACTGCCTAAGTGTTACTTTTCTCAAGCTGAACTGGAGTAATGGGGTCATACTATTACTGCAAAATGTTATAGGAAGCTCACCAACATCATAATCAAAGATAAGTTCCATATTCCAATAATTAATGAACACTTGGAAGTTGGATGAACTACATAGATCTTGTATGTTTTCTAGGATTGATTTGAGATCAGGCTATCACCAAATTAAAGTTAATTTGGCAGATATTTACAAAACAGATTTCAGAACCCATCATGGTCACTATGAGTTCACTGTCATGCCTCTTGGTCTCACTAATGCTCCAGCAACTTTTCAAGCCTTAATGAATGACATTTTTCAACCTCATTTGAGGAAGTTCATATTGGTATCTTTGATGATATTCTAATATATATCCCTAACATCATGCAAAACACTTACATATTACACTATCTATCTTGAGACAACATCATTTATATGCTAAACTGTCTAAGTGTTACTTTGCTCAAGCTGAACTGGAGTAATTGGGTCATACTATTACTGCAAAATGGGTAGTTGTTGATCCTGCTAACATTTCTGGGATTAAAAGTTGGCCTACACCTACCAATATTAAGGAACTCAGAGAGTTTTTGGGCCTCACAGGCTATTACAGAAAGTTTGTAAGGAACTATGGAGTGACTAGTAAGCCTCTTACCGAATTGCTGAAGAAAAACTCTTTCATATGGACTGACAAAGTTACACAAGCCTTCAATACAATCAAGACATCCATGACTAGCTACCACCCCAATGCATGCTTTCCCAGATTTTTCCAAGTCATTTTTTCTTGAAACAGATGCTTGTGCTACAAGAATTGGAGATGTAATTATGCAAGAAGGAAGACCAATTGCATTCTTTAGCAAGCCACTGTGTCCTAGAGAAGTGGGTCTATCCACTTATGAAAAAAAACTATTGGTTGTGGATTCAGCTGTAGCTAAGTAGAGACATAATTTATAGGGAAACCATTTCACCATCAAGACTGACCAAGAAAGTATCAAATATTTCTTAAAACAGAAGATCACTACTGGTCTACAACAAAAGTGACTCATGAAATTATTGGGACATTCAATATTAAAAAGGAGTAGAAAACGAAGTTATTGATGCTCTCTCCAGAAGATCACACAGTGATGCTGATTTATGCAACATTACACTCTCTAAAGCAATGTGGATGCAGGAGGTCGTCTCTAGTTATGCACAAGACCAAAAATCTCAGGAACTAATATCTCAATTACTCATTTTTTATGCATCTTCCCACAATTATACTTCTTTTTTTTTTTTGAGAATAAGTCGATTTATATTAATAAATCGGCTAAGTGACTAGAACTTGATCATTAAAGGTTGCCCTAGGCAGGGATATGCCTTCAAAGTCAGCCCAAATCACCAGCACATTAAGAAATACATATGAAATAAAATTGGAAATTTGGAAAGAAGGACTGGATTTTGTTGGATCATTAAAAACCTTGTCAAGGAAAACCCATTGTGGTAAACCCTTGGCTAAGGAAAAGAGTGCAATGCCGAAAGTCCATAAAACTATAGAAAAACTACCTAGAAAGCTAAAATTACATTTATAATGAACGCGCGATTGGGGGATATCAAAACTAATTGGGGGATATAGCTACATGGCAAAAACTGGATCCAAATATCAAATCTGGGTCACCCCTTATGTAATTATTTTTTAAATTCCTAATCTAGCCCTCACTAATTAGGTTTAGTGGTTAATAATAATTAGTAAAATCTTAAGTATTTGGGGGATAAATTAGTGTGTATTTTTATTTGAATTTGCGTGAGTGAGGTGAGAGTAGAAGGAGGGAAAATATTTTTGAGTTGAATTTTTTTTGTGACAATGGAAGATGATTGTGAGGAGAGAATTGCTGCTGTTGAATATTTAGCTCAACTACAACAAAAAGCATATCTTCAATCTTCGGTTGATGATAACAACTCACAATTGGACTTATATGATGAACCAACACCCTTGGAATATGATTTTCATGAGCATGAAGTTTTTTTTGAAGAACCAACCCAAGAAAGTAAACATGTTCAACATACAAGCATCCCCAACACACAGGTAATGCTGGCAAAAGGTCGAAAGTTTGATTATTTTTTTTTGAAACCGCCATTTTTCTCTGAAAAAGCTTGGTGCCGCCATACTCGTAGTATGAATACCACGACGCCACCAACAGAACCAGCACGGTATTCATACTATTTTCATGCCGGCGAAAATTATCCCCCATTTTGAATCAACCGCCGGCGTGGTCTTCAACCCAACAATTCCATGCCGGCACGCAGTTAACTTTTTACCTACCACCGAATATTCCATGGAATATCTAGACCGGCATGGTTCACTTCTAACTTAACTATGCCGGTACCACAAGAAAAACATCTAGGAGTTAAAGATTTTTCAACTAAAATACCGGCGTGGTAATTAAAATATCGGACACGCCGGCACCGCCTACCGGCATAGTTTGTAAACTACGGACAAAACCGGCAAAAAGTACCGGCTTGGAACCTTACATATCGAGCATGCCGTCATTGCGAATCCCGACATTAATTTTCAATAAAATACAATGCCGATACTGTTTAAAATTAGGAAGTGCAATTCCGGAATGCCGGAACATTATTGTAAAATGCCGGCACATGTTTCCGGCTTTGGTTGGTTTGGCGGTACTGTCGTCAAGGATGCCGAAACTGGTACCCGGCATAGTAATTTAATTTTATTTGGAATTAATTCAATTTTATTTTCATTCATTCCTTAGATTGTGACATACATTGATCCAACAAATTCCAAACCGCTTTGTCCGGATACGTCCGAATACTATAAAATGCCTCCTGTATGTTACCAAACAATACTTTCACCTAGTTTTTAGAACTTTATGTGGGGATTGCTTGTAATTAACCTTATAATCTCCCATTGTTTTCCTTATGTAGGGAATAAAATCTCCATAGGAAGCAATTGCTTGGAAAAAGAGACGGCTCTTAAGAACATGTGTGTGTTGGTGAGGAATACCCAACGTTCAGATAATCGTTTTGAGATGGTTTGTGAGAGAAGTGGGCAATACAAGAAGAAGGATAGCCATAAGAGAAAGGGTTATGTATATCCAAAGAAGACTAATAGGGTATACAAGACTCGTACGAGGAAGGATAATTTCCCCTTTAAGCTTGTATTCTATCTAAGAGAAAAATAAAAGGAATGGGATTGTACGATGTGGTTTGGCCGTCATAACCACCTGGATCCGAAAGATTTTGTTGGTCACTCCCTAGTTGCGAAGCTAAAACCTCATGAATTCGAGGATGTAAAGATAATGACCAAAGCATGTATCAAACCAAGAGAGGCTTCAAGGAAAAGGATAATCGGAACGTTTCTTCCCTAAGTACAATTTACAGCGCACAAGCAACCATTAGAAGGGTGGAATGGGAAGGGAGGACCGTTATGAAAGAATTTGAGAAGATAGTTTGGGATCAAAACTACATGCGTAACATTAAAAGAGGGCCGGACGAAAAACCCCTTCAAATATTCATTGCACATCCTTTGCTTTCACAATTGGCTCATACATGTTGTGGTGTTCTTATAATGGATTGCACCTACAAGACAAACAAATACAACATTCCGTTGTTCAACATCGTAGGGAAAACATCGGACAAGGTATCATTCACATTGGCTTGGTGTTTAATGAAAAACGAGAGGGATCACAATTATCATTGGGCATTACGACAATTGAAATTATTTTTCCCGGAAAATCATTTTCCGAGGGTCATTATAACCGATCAAGATGACACACTAATGAATGCTATATACGACGTATTTTCGGATGGACAAAATTTCCTATATACATATCATATAGGTCAAAATGTGATAAAACATTGTCATGATTTGTTTGAACCCTCTAAGGCGGATATTAAGAAGAGAATGGTTGCTCAACTAGAGGAAGATGTTCGCAAGAAGAAACTATCACCCGAAGAAGAAGAAGATGAAAGAGGAAAGATTAAAGAGCGAGTGGACAAAGAACACGATGAAAATCATAAAAGGTGGTTGGAATTTCTAAAGGATTGGGAGAAAGTTTATTGGTCTCTTATCGAGGATATATATGAAAAGAAATTGAACATGTTTATTGCCAAATATAACGAAGTATATCCAAGTGCCGTCTCATATTGTCGGGATAAATTGTTGCATAAGTTCAAGGAAAATTTTGTGCATGCATGGACAAATCGGTATAGACACTACGGGAATGAAGAAACTAGTATAACGGAGTCCTCTCATGGGAGCTTTAAAGATCTCATCCAGTCCGGACAAGGAAACGTGGTTACGGTCACCGAGGCAATGGAGCAATACTTTAAGGCTGATATCGATAGGATCAAGAAGGCCTTTGAGAAAAGCTCAATGGAAAAGATGACATCACATTTTCGATATGGTAATTTGCTCCAAGGAATAGAATTCAACGTCTCGCATTGGGCAATAAAACATATGATTAGAGAAATGGAAAAAGAGATAAACTACGGCAAACCGGGTGATGTGTTTATCCCGACATGTCTTCATTGGGGCTTCCGTGTCGTCATATGCTTGTGAAGTATGAACAAGTTATACCTATTGAGGTTATTGATACATTTTGGAAGCAACTATCTTTCGACCCTCCCCCTTCGGAAGCTCCCGGACAATCACCATGAGAAACAAAGGAGGCCAAGGAATTCTATGAAGCTTACTCACGTGGAAACTCGGCTAGCCGACAAGTATTTTTGAGCCAACTAAGGCTAATTACACGCCCATGGATAACACAAAGTGAAGAGCCAAGAAAGGGAGAACCGCCCGGTAGACCACAAACTAAACGACTAGGAGAAAACAAAAGAAAAAATTGAAAGCATCGAGTGAACGTGAATGTGAAGACGAGGCAAGTAAGAAACGAGACCCAACTGGATGTGAGCTTTCAGAAGCAAGGTTCGCGGAATCGCTGGTTCCAAGGAAAAGTGGTAGGCCGAGAAAGGAACCGCCATCAAGTCAACAACAAACGGGGAATTCCGTATCCACACACAAGGCGATGAAGTGCCGGTTCCAAAGAAAAGGGGCAGGCCGACGAAGGTACCCGCATCGATGGAACAAGAACAACAAGCCGAGGAAGAGGATTCCACACATACAGTCGAGGTTACAAAGAAAAGGGGTAGGCCTAGGAAGGTACCAACAATGATTAAACAGGGGGAGCATTCCGAAGTCACACCCATAGTTGAAGGGACGGCTTTGCATATCAAAACTTAAAGGACGAATAAGGAATCTACATCAAGTCAAGTACATCAACAACACGATGGTGATGTAGTCTCTTTTAAAAGGCGAAGGGGTAGGCCAAGGAAGTACGGACTCCCATCACATACTGAAGACGTTGGAAATGTAGAGATTAGAGAGGATGGATTGGATATACTTAAGCTAAAAGTTGGTAACATGAATATTTTTAAGGATTCCCAAACCGGTAAGACTCATAGACATTACCATACCAAAATAGAGTCCTATGTACTGCAACTTCCCGAGGTTATTTACGAGTATATTGTATATACAGATGATGTCGATGGAGATGGAAATTGTGGATATCATGCCGTGGCCGAACAATTAGTATTCTTTGAGACGGCGGTTAGTAAAGGGATGACATCATGCCGATACAATAGAAAGAGGATGGCCGAACAACTTATGAAAAAGAAGAGCTGTTATGAACAATTGGTAGATGATGAGGAAGGGTTTGATAGTTTGCATGGTCGGGTGTTAGGGCCAGAGCACGAGATTAAGTTCCTTCATACTGAATATTGGATGAAAATGCCGGTTTGTGGGCACCTTGTGGCGGATACATTTAACTGTGTTGTTCATTATTTTTTCCCCACCGAACAAACAACTTATACGCCAAAGTGGCAAAAGTGCGAAGGATCTCTTAAGAAGAGAAGAGTTGTTTTGGCGTTCGTGAACGAGAATCATTTCATTATTCTGAAGCTAAAGGAAAATTTTCCATTGCCACCGGTTTGTCCGTTGACTAAAAACAAGGATATAGTCCCCAATCACTCGGAGGAATGGATGAAATTGTATGAGGAGAACCACCAATTGTGGGAGGCGTTGAAGCTATCAATTAATCCGGAGAAGGGAGAAATTCCTATTCATAAATTAGAATAATGATGAAGAGTAATTTGGAAATGTGCAGATCACTGCTATGCAACCTTTTGTTTTTTTGGAAGTTTGAATTGTAATCATTAAACCATATGCTATGAATATGCCGGCATGATTTAGTTCAAACTTTACAATACCGGGGTCTGATCCCGGCTTAGAAAGTTTATTTTCTTCAATGCCGGAAAGGCACCATTGTAGTTGCAGGAAATCCTACACTACACCCCTCATATGATTTCATTGTTAATCAACTCATTTTTAGGTTTACACTCTTAATTTTATTGATTAATCTTTGAATGTTCTTACAAGTAAAGATAAAGAAATCAAGAATAATCTCTGCTCTGAACTTTCTCTCTCCTATTTACTTGTTTCTTACTTAAAAAAGATCTCTCTCGTTCTTTACAACTCGAACGACTATTTATAAGGAAATACATAGTGGATGACAGCTAATCTGTCCTTTATTTTCGGATATGGTTTGCGACATTCTCGCAACCTTACAAATGTTAATTTCGCAAACTCTCTAATCTTCGCAGGACTATCACATCTTTCTCGTGATTTTAGATGACGTCATTTATTCTATCATCTCTGAAA
The DNA here is from genome assembly GCF_003573695.1 of Papaver somniferum. NCBI lineage: Eukaryota > Viridiplantae > Streptophyta > Magnoliopsida > Ranunculales > Papaveraceae > Papaver > Papaver somniferum. The sequence continues at coordinate 64,614,194 of NC_039358.1, forward strand.
TTGTTATGCGACGCTGTTATGATGTGTCATTGATAATTTCGCTGAAACATTGTCAATGCGAGATTCTGATCCTACATCTTGCCTCTTCTCATATCTTCTCTGCAAAGTAGAGAATGATGTGAGAAATACCGCAGCTGCTCATCTTTTCATATTCTGCATTTATCACACGTATTCTTTCGTCCATTTGTTTCTTGACACGTCTTCTGTAACCGCTACTTTTCAACCGCTCACGTCTCTTCGTCTTAATGGTGTTTATTTCTTCGAGTAAAAAAAATCTCCTTTATATACTAATCTTACTCTTCTTTCTATTTTTCTTTTTACTTTCTCTTCTATTTTTATTCTCTCGTCTCTGCAATTATGTTATTCTTCTGCAAGTTCTGCTGCTGTAACTTTTTCCTCCTTTAATCCTCTTATTTTTTATTCATTCCCATACTCTACATTCACACATGGCTCCAAGTGGTCATAGATATGAAAAGAATTTACAAGATGTCCAAAAAGATCTTGCTGATAAAGGTTTCACACTCTCCACCATTCCTGGTGAAAATGCCAAATCAATTCTTTCTGTCAAATTTTTCTCTGATCAGTATTGTGATGATCAATCAATCATAATTTCGCTAGGTCAGATTCTCGTAGGTCTCTCTATTCCTCTTTATAACCCAGATCTACCTTTATTTTATGAAATTCTCGCTCACTCGGGATTTTCGCGAGCTATCTTCCAACTGAGTGGGGATTGCATCCGTCTGATGCTAGAGTTCGCTAATCGTGGTGCTGGTAGAGGATCTCTTTACTCCAAAGAACTTAGGGATCCTAAATTCGCAAACCTAGAGATAGTTGCTGAGAAATACACAGTAGCGAATTTCTTTGAGAACTATGAACTTATCTCCATGAAGAAAGAGAATACTCGCTGGGGTATTCGCTTAAAAAGGAAAGATAACATTAATGAAGCCAGAGTTCTTATGCAAGATATTGACTGGCATTCTGGTAAAAACACAACTCCTCGCCAATCTAAAGATGATAAATGGTGTATTTTTCCTTTAATGCTAAAAAGACCCTACATTGCTGGGTTAAATGTTCTTCCTGCGAATCTCGCTGCTTATCAACCTTGGGTTTTCTCTTGGACTAAAAAGGAGAAAGAGGTATGTTTATTCTCATTTAACTCACTTTATATTTCTTTATTGATTTTTATTATTCTGTTCGCTAACACTTGCAGCATTCCGCAGATCCAAAAACTGAAAGATAGTTATAACATAACTGGGAAATCTAGTACTATGTTAGCTCTTCGCTCTTACACGGATGAGGTAAGAAATTTTCTCTTATGATTTTAAATTTTCTTCAATTTTCTCTTTTGATTTTAAACAGTATACTGTTACTTCCATGCTTCCATTTCTTATTTTTGTCTGTGTGTGAAGATTATTGCTGAAGTAGAAGAATCCGCCGATGTTGCGAAGATTGGTGATAAAGGTAAAGGTGCTCTTCGAAGGGAAAAATCAACTGGTCCTCCTCCAAAGAAAAGGAAAGTTCGTTCTTCTTCTCCTTCAAATGTTCCTCCTAACGAAAATTCCCAAAGTGACAAGGGTGATGAGGACAACGATGATCTTGCTGCAACTGAAGATTCTCCACCTGAATCTTCTATGGCTAAGATATCTAGTCTTTTTTCCGATTCTCTGAAAGGAATGGGAGATATCCAATTCACAAATACCTGCAAAGCTCTCGCTACCCTTTGCGATGTCCCTTTACTAGATGGTGATAGCTCTCTTCGTGGAGTTTCTAGATCAGTGACTCCCGACTTCTTGCATTCTCTCAATAGTCTGGTATACTTTTATCCTTTTACTTCTTCATTGTTATAACTCAAAATTTCTTTCTATATTAATATTTTTTATATCTTTTCGCAGGCTGGAAAAGCTTCTTTTGCTGTTGCCTCAGATCTAGAGAGAAGACGCGAAAATCTTGAAAAGAAGAATCTTCAATTTCGCAAAAAGAATGAAAAATTGGAAGCTGAAGTTAAAGATCTTCGCGAGAAAAATAGACAATTAGAAATTGATTCTTCTTCGTATAAGAACAAAATCTCTAGTCTTCATCAAGTTAATAATCAGCTTTACGGTATGTTACTTTTCTCTTTTCCCTTTATTCATTCATCCTGTTATTTTATCTTATTTAAATGATCCTTTTTGCATACATTTATGGTCTTTCTGATGAAGCTACCCTTATTCGTTCATTTCCTAATGCCTTGGATAATGATACCCTTCTTGAGCGTCTTAACAATTCCTTAAATAGCTTCTCAAATGATAGAATTTCATCTCTTTCTCTAAATGAGCTTAGATCTAAATTTCGCCTCTTAGAAATTGATCATAGATCTAGTTTAGGCTTAGCCAACCGATTTAAGCGTCTCCTTATTGATTCTAAAGAGAAAACCAATGAGTTAAGAACCAAAATTAGCGGTCTCATAGATGATAAGGATCGTATCTCTGATCAAGGTGCCAAGGCTTTGGCGAAATTTCAAGAGGCTCTCCTTGAAGTTCAACTTGAACGAGATGAAGCTAACCGCAAGAATATCGAACTCTGCGAAAGGGAAAATCAAATTCGTTCTCGTCTTCTCATAAGTAGTGAGGATGAATTTGTTTGGGCTGCAAAAATTTTAGATGATACTAGAAAAGATTTAGGTGTAAATGTTAGTATCCAAGTTGAGCATACATCCTTGATTAGAGATATGATTTCTGACAGAGAAGGTTGCTAACTGCTCTTCTTTACTAATCTTTTGCTTCTTATGAATTCTCATCAAGTTAATAATTGATTGTCTTTTGTTCGCAGATTCTGAAAATAAATATCGTGAAAAGATTGAAGAACTTGAAGCTGAAAAGGAAGAACTCGCAAAGAATCTTTCTTCTCGCAACGACAAGTATTCTAGATTAAAGAATCAAATCAAGATCACTGTTGCGAATTTTAAGAATGATGCTATGCATTTTCGCAATCAAACTATCCAAATAGTTTGTGACGATCATAATATCCCACATTCTGATTATCCTTGTCTTTTAGAAGAAATCCCACAGAATACTCCCAGTTTGATTATCTCTGATAGCGAAGCTGACGATGAAGAATCTGATAGTGATGGAAGTTCTGATGGTGATGAAGATTCTGACGCAGACGAAGAAGGAAACAAGTCTGATGAAGATAATGAAGTATTAACTAAGAAATAGTCTTTACTTCTTTCTTTGGTTCTTTGTAATACTTGTACATTCATTTCTTCTTTCTGTATATTTGTGTTTCTTTCATTTTGACCTGCATTAATTAAAACAATTCTTCTTTGCAATACAGTTAATCAATATAATCATTAATTCTTGAATCTTTGAGTAAATCTCTCATATGGAGACAAATAACATTTTCTAATTTCATACATTCCCATACTTGCCTCTGCTATTTGAATCCAAATGAGAGATTTCATAAAAAATTTCTTATTGTATAACTTCGCAATCTTATGCGAAGTGAATTTTGTTTCTTTTCAAAATCTCATTCCCGTGTGGTCTTATTTTGCCTTCCTAATTAAAGGTCTTATTATGCCACCTCTTGTCATTGCGACAAAATCGCAGGACGTCCTTGCACTTTCATGCAAAAACCCATTGATCTTGCCTTAACTTTTTCTTTTGTATTATGGCCTCTTCAGGAATGTTGCGACAATATGACAGGCCTAAATATTCTTGCGAAAATGAAGCCCCATGACATTGCCGTCTTGCGACGAAATCGCAGGACGTCTTCGCACTTTCATGCGAAAACCCATTGATCTCGTCTTATCCTTTTCTTTTGTATTATTGCCTCTTCAGGATTGTTGCACAAATATGACAAGCCTTAATATCCTTGCGAATAAAAAGCCTCATGACATTTGCGTCTTAAGACACTTATCAACTCCTTAATGGAGGGTGCCACCCTTATCTCCCCCCTGGTTGCCCCTTCAAGGAGGCGTACTTCTACCATACAAGGTTAGATCCTCCCATCCAGTCTTAACAACAACCAGTTGTTTTCGCATCCTCTTATCCCTTTTACCTATATGGTTTATGGTTACGAGACTGCACCCTAAGTGGGGTTTTTTCAGGTCGAGTGCAGTATAAGCCAAGACTTGTCAAGAATCGCAAAGTACGTTTCAAACGTCTCTGGCACTCTTGACTCAACTGTGTACCTCGGCGCCTTGATCATATCTGCACTCCTTGGGAGAGTCCTTATTACCTTAGTCGCCCAACCTAAGTCATATGCTTAAGTTGAGAATCCAAGGTGCCTCTCCCGGATGGGCTTCATTGACCCCAAATCTCCATGACTCAGGTTACGGTGGCTGTGTAGCCTTTCCCTGAGTCATGCAATAGGTATCCCCTTATATGACGTACTTTAGGTCTTACATTTGCCTCTTGCGAAATTGTTTTCGCGAACTAGGGTGTACGCCATAAAGGTTTGCCTCTTTCTCTTTTGTCATTTTTCTCTGATTACTTTTTGTAAAATTCATTATCTCTGCGAGAGTTTCGCAAATCATCATATTGTATCTGAATTTCGCAATCTCAATCTTGCTGTTCAATCAAATGTATTCTTGAGAATTTTGCTTATTGCGAGAGTATCGCAACAACTTAATCATTCATACATTACATGTTTTTATTACCTTTGTCATCCTCTGCTTCTTTATTATTTTCTGGTACTGCTTCCTTAGTAGTGGTATGTTCATTATTTTTATTCTGAGCTAGCATTAATTTCGCAACATCTCTTGTCCTTTCCTTTCGATTGTATCCACCATCAACCTCTCACTTCTTTGTGTATCTTTGATTTTGTGTCGCCAATTTTCCTTCTTGTTTGCTCTTCCTTCGCAAGATTCTATCTCAGTTTCGTAACACCTCTTTCCTTCAACCCAATCTCCCTTTATGATTCTTACACCACTAGGGTGAGGGAATTTGATGCACTGGTGAAAAGTTGAAGCTACACCTAGAATCCCATGTAGCCAAGGTCGACCAATTAATGCATTGTATGGTGATTCTACATCAACGACACAGAATAAGATTTCAGAAGATATTCCCTTCAATGGAATTCGCATAGTAACCTCCCCTTTAGGCTTGTTAGCGGTACCATTAAAACCATATATCTTATATGTTGATGGTATAAGATCATCATCTCTTCCACCCATGGTTTTATAAGTATGACAAAATAAGATGTTCACAGAGCTTCCAGTATCAGTTAGAATTCTATTGATTTCCCATGAATCTTCAGCTTCATCATCCTCATCTTCTTTCGGTTTTGGATTAATTTTTAATTTCACTATCAATGGATTGTCATGCACCTCTTCTCCTTCGGGAATTTCTTCTGCGGTAAAAAAAATGATCTGTTTCTGTCATTCCTCTAGTGGCAAGATTTTCGCAATATTCATAATTTCTCTTCCATTATTATCTCTTGCGAACACTCTACTCAAAACATTATCATGAAAATCTTCAATTGTCTTATATGAATGTACGATAGAGTGACAGAATAGATTTTTGCTTTTGCACCAACTTCTATGAAGAATGTTTCTTTCTTTTTCATCGTATTCATTTTGTGATGTTCTGGTGGTGTTGGCAATGGTTGAGATTGTGGATGCCCTACCAGAAAGTCGTTTAGTTTTCCTTGATCTATCATTCTCAAAATAATTCTTTTTTACATTTCTGCAATCATTTGTGGTATGTCCATGAAAATGATGATAAGAACAAAACTCATGACTTCTGTGGTTTGGAGGTGGTTCCGTTCCCATGTTCCAAGGTGTTGGTATATTCTCCATCAAGATTATAGCTTCCCATATCTTTTCCACACTTGCATTTAGAGGTGGCATCTTGATTTCTTCCCATACTACCTTGTGACCTCCTTGTCCTCTATTATAGTTTTGTCTTTGACATCCATAAGTTTCTTGCGGTTGATCGAGTCTTTGAATCTTGTTATTTCCTCCATGATTGTAGAAATTTCTTTCTCTTTCATATTCTTATTGATCTCGGCTTCCCATAGCTACCAGTTTCTGTTGATTGTTACTTGTCACCTTCTCTTGTTGTACTTGCGAAGTATTCACCACTGTGTTTATTATCTTGGGTAATAAGCTTGCATTCGCTGTTTGTAAGCTGGTGTTCGCAACTGGATATGATTCCATTTCATTTTACCTTTCCTCTAGAGCAATATATTCTTCTTGAAGTTCTCGCAATTCAGTCATTGTGATCGTATTCTTGACTCTAAAAATCTGGACATACAATAGGTTTGTTGCAAACATAGTATTGATAAATGATAATATAAAATATCTCTCATCTACACGGCTAGCCATTTCGCTACACATTGTTCTCCATCTTTTAGTCAGGTGTTTTAAACTTTCGCCAATCCTTTGTTTTAATCCAAACACATCTTCTATACCAGGTCGCGAGGAATTATTACTTATATACGCCCCCAAGAATGTAGTCTTCAAATGATTGAAGGAGGTTATTGTGTTCTTTGGTAGACCTTCAAACCATTTTAACGCCTCTCCTGTTAAGATGGATGCGAAATATTTGCACAATACGACATCATGATTTCCCATTGTAACATGCACCTCACATAGGCTTTAATGTGTTGAATTGCACAAGTTGTTCCATCAAAAATGCTGGTTAATGCGGGAAAATTGCATTTCGGTGGTATTCCTCCTAATTGTACTTCCCTTGTAAATGGAGTTTTCGCAGCTTCTTCTATTGCTTCATCCAATTGTCTTCTACCTACTTCTCCTCTATTATTTAACATTCCTCTAATTTCTTCTAATTCTTTCAAGATTTGTTTATTTACACCTGAATCTTGATCCATTGGTATCTTTAACTTCGCCTCTCTTCTTCTGCGTTCATGTCTATCTTCTCTCGCGAAATTTTGCATTTCTTCTTCATTATCCTCATCTCGTCTTCTTATGCGATTCTCTTCCTCATCTCTATTTTGAATTCGCATATGATGATGCCTTTCATTTTCCCCTCCATGATTTTGTTCATTTCTTATCAATTCAACTCGCTGTCTTTCAGCTATCCTCTTTACTCTATCATACTCCTCATTGATATTACCGTTATTACGATTTTGTGTACGTCTTCTTTCTCGATTGTCATGATTTTTCTGGCGAATTGTCTCCTGAAGCTCTTGTTCTTCCATTTCCGCTCTCAATCTTTCACGTTCGCAGATTAAACGTGCTTGTTCAGCATAATGTCTTTCAATTTCTTCTTCCTTCTTCTCGATTTCCTTCGCCATCTTGGCCATTTCGTCCCTGATGTTGTTCGTTCTCTTGATTTCCACCATTTTGCCCATCATCAAAAGTTTCATTTTGTGGAACGTAACGATCATCAGCTCTTTCTCTATTTTCGCGATATTCTTCATTAGGATTTGATATTTCTTCTTGAATATTGTTTCCAGCATTGATTGTGGGTGAGTTTAGCCTCATTTTTCTTCTAGTCGATCTTGAATATGATTTTTTAATACTTCTCGATCTTCTATTCTGTAGTCTTATATTCTCCATCCTTAATTCGTGATTTTTCCTTGTTAAATTTGCACGTTCTTCAGCCTCAGCTCTTCTTTCTTCATGTATTCTTCGTCTCAACGTTTCTAATGCTCCAATTTCCTCATCTCCATGAATTATTCCTTCATCTACTTCTTGATTTCTCTCTTCCTGTCTATAATTTTTGTTTTGTTGCTTTTCTTCTACTTCTTCTGCCGAATTTGATTGCCAAGTGTGTATGCTCACCCTATCATAATCTGTATTCCTCCCTTGAACTAGTGTTTGTTGAATTGGTGGTTGGATTTGATTTTCTCTATTACTTCTCATTCTAGTAGATTCTCCCATTTCACTTCTTTCTCTTCCAGCAATTCTTTTGCTTCTTCTAACAGTAGTCGGTTGTTCAGATGTATTTCTTCTTCTAGCCATTTCTTCAATGTTAATAGTATTGCAAGAAATTATGGAAAATTCTTAATCAATCACTCTAAATTTTCACAAATCTCAATATCAATCTTCAGCTTTTTCTAAAATAATTTTCAACACCTCCCTGTTTCTAGCGTCATTATGTAGTTGCAGGAAATCCTACACTACACCCCTCATATGATTTCATTGTTAATCAACTCATTTTTAGGTTTACACTCTTAATTTTATTGATTAATCTTTGAATGTTCTTACAAGTAAAGATAAAGAAATCAAGAATGATCTCTGCTCTGAACTTTCTCTCTCCTATTTACTTGTTTCTTACTTAAAAAAGATCTCTCTCGTTCTTTACAACTCGAACGACTATTTATAAGGAAATACATAGTGGATGACAGCTAATCTGTCCTTTATTTTCGGATATGGTATGCGACATTCTCGCAAACTTACAAATGTTAATTTCGCAAACTCTCTAATCTTCGCAGGACTATCACATCTTTCTCGTGATTTTAGATGACGTCATTTATTTATCATTTCTGAAATTGTTCTGCGACGCGGTTATGCTGTGTCATTGATAATTTCGCTGAAACATTGTCATTGCAAGATTCTGATCCTACAACCATAAGTACACAGAGATATCAGATTTAGTGCCGGCGTCGAAATTAACTTCCTGATAATGCCGGAATTATACACAGATCACTTATGTGTGAGGAAAAGAAAGAGTATCGGCATTTTCTGGAAAAGCGAATCTATGTCGGAATTCTAAATTCCTTTGGTCCGGAAAAGAAATCAGTATACCGGCATTGTTGTTACAATTTTGACCATGCCGGTTTTGAAAAATAAACATAAAAATTGCAATGTTTGACATAGATTAACCAATATAACATGTTAAAAGACAAAAACAAATGAAATCAACATCTTCATAGTTTAGCAAGACACACAAAATAACATAAGCAAAAACTATATTTTTTAACAAACCATATGTAAAGTTAAGATGTTCCAAACCGGAAAAAAATGAAACAAAGATGTTCAAAGTTTAGAAAGACACATAAACAAACACAAACCGACAGTAGATTGTTCAAAGACATAAATAATACTATAAAAGAAATATTAACAAACATCTTAGATCACTCGGTCCTTGGTTTCTTGTGAACCCTCTTCTTCGTTTCCTTCCACAAGTCCTTTGCATTTGGATCTTCAATTTTGTCTATCTTTTCCTCGACTGTCTTCATTTCTGCCGGGGTCAGCACCTCTCCTTTCTTGTTCTTGCATTTAAACCAGTTTCCCAATTTTCCTAGCCTCGAACGCTGTTGTCATATTTTTCCATTAGTATGTTAACTTTTATAAGTTTATAGATATACATTCAAATAATAGGAAAATAATCAAAATTACGTACCAACAACGTGAGGGTCTTTTGAAGTACGAGTACAATAACTTCTTCAGGAGTTGTGGAGGGAGGTTCTGCTTGTGGAGGAACTGCTTCGGTGGCTGAGGGTACAATACAAGGATGGGAGTACCTCGAATGACCTTTGAGGAATCTTGGTTCCGACTCATAATCGTTTTCCTCCAATTCCCAACCACCCCTATCCAGCACTAGTCGTTGTTCTTCCCTTTCATTCCAATGTAAAAGTAGAGGAGTTGGTTTGTAAACTACCAGCGTATGTTGTTCATCTGATAGGCATTGAGGAAAGTCATGAGAGAATTTGGCATCAGATTTACCCGTAAGTTTTTTCTGTTTGTACCCAAGTTGGCGCATCACACGACGAGGGTTATGCATAACAAATCCTTTTAGATGAAACAATGGTCCGTTGTAAAATGCTACACTGTCATGCCTTGCAAAGTGAACTCCTCTTTCGTTCCTATATGGGTCAAACACAACATCTTCGACAGCGATAGAGTCCAAAGCCTCTCTCATGGCGAATAAACGAGTTTTGTTATTGGGCTTCAGTTTATTGTCGAAAAAGTATTTCTTAGCTATAGGACCCTGTGGGTCCAAATGACGAGTTGACGACTCCAAATATTTGTACTCCTCGAACACTGTTGGGAAGTGTTCATAAGCCCACACCTATACAAATGAAATATCGTTCCAATGAAATGTATAAGAAAAGAACTAATTGGAAAACAAAATAACTAGTTCACGTTACCTATAATACAGTGAAATTACCATTAAATTGACAGGCAGTCGCCTTAGAAGATATACGCATCTCTGCCAACAAATGTGCCAAGAAAGAAGTGCCCCATAAATACTCATGAACCTCCTCTAAGGGATCCAAGTATTGTAAGTTGTTCATATGCACACCGTTACCATTAGAGTCAGGGAATATTGCGATGCCCAAGAGGAACAAAAGATAAGAAGCGACAGTTTGCTGAATTTGTTCGGCATTCAATTCCTTTCCCATCGTATTCCCAAACAACTCTCTGAGCTTGACGACTTTAATAGTCTTTGTCATGGTTTTCTTTGACATGTACATATTTGCTTTTGTCGTTGCCACGTCCCAACCAAACAACTTTTTAGTCAGCTCATAGATCTTGGACCATTCTAGGGTCTTACCGTCATCTTCTTTCTTAACGAATTTTCCAATGATCTCAAGACCTAATATTGTTTGGACATCTTCAGGGATAATGGCCATCTCTCCAAAAGGAAAATGCATGGTATCAGTTGAAGCAAAAAACCTCTCCAAGAAGCAATTCGCCGTCACTTGATCAGTGGCCACATAGTTTTTTACCGCGGGATACAACCCAGATGCTCTTACTGCCGCTTGAACATCCGGACACTCCCCTTCCAAATTCCATGTATCCATTTGTTGATGGCCGCAAACATGGAAGGCTTTCTTATGGTCCTATAAAAATACACCAAACAAACTTTAATTCAACTGATCATATATAAACAATATAACAACAAGATGCAAACGTCTTACATAAGTTTGATAGATCCAACGAGCCCATGAGTCCTTGTAGTCACATTAAGAGTTTCGAATCTCTCGGCTGACCCCAGTGTTTGACATCAGTGCGTTCTGGAATCATGTCATATGGTTTTGGGAGGTGCTTTGGTGGGTCCTTTTCCTTTTTCTCACCGGCTTCAACTTCAGGTTGTCCTAAGCCATGTGAGGATGAGCCACCTGCTGGATCAGGAGGTGCAAATTTCTCCCAATCAGCATCATCATCGCTGCTTGTGTATCCCTCCGGGGGAATCTCCCGAATCACGACCTTACCACGTTCCGGATCATCTCGACCACGTCGAGGCCGAGAAGACTTAGGTTTTCCTTCATCAACAGCTTTTCCCTTTCCTTTCTTCAATTTTGCAGCGTGGGACCTACATACAAAATGATATTTAACAAAATAAGGAAATCAAACCCGACATGCCAGATGAAAATAAAGATTCTGCCGGCACCGATCTGGAATTGTGGTCTAAAGATATTCTACGCCGGTTCACAGGTATCGGCGTTGTACGTAAATAAAATACTACGCCGGTAATGTGGGAATTGTTTACAGAGATTTAACAAAATAAGGTAACCAAAACCGGCATGGACGTTGAACATAACGATAATGCCGACATTCATACCGGTATTGTACTCTAAAGCAATTCCATGCCGGATACAAGGTACCGACATTGTATGAAACTAAAATGCTATGCCGTTAGTATGGGAATTGTCTACCGATATTTAACAAAAATAAGGTTTCTATGCCGGTATTCTAATAACTTGCATGTAATAAAATGGGGATACAAGACATATAAATCGGCATTGTATTGTAATTTAATTGTACGCCGAAACTAAATTGGAATTTCAATTCACTAAATTCAATTTCAAATTCACTAAATTCAATTTCAAATTTCCTTTTACCTAATACAAACAATAATCATGCAAGTTTCAATTTGTGTATTATGAAATAAACCCTAACAATGCTTCAATAAACATAGACATCACTTACCTCATCATCTCTGTTATTTCCTCATCATCATCTTGTTCAATAGATGCTTCTGATTTCAATTTACCACCAGGAATAGGTTTTGGTTTTTCAGGAGGTTTACGAGGACCCATTCTTCTTTGGGTTTGAAGAATTGAATGAATTTGGTTCAGAGGATGGAGTATAGTGGTTTTGGAAGTTCTTTTGGAATTGCGAAGTGAAAAAAAATAAATAGAAAGATGAAACCGTTCCTATTCCATAACCGTATTTATGTAATTATGGAGTTTGTAACCGTCACATAAATTGAATGAGGGAGTTTGTAACAGTTACAATGGGGGATAATTGGTGCGACAGTTATAATGGAAAAGAATAAGGATAATTGGGGCGACAATTACAATGGTACCAAACCTTCATAATACCGGCGTTGTCGAACTATCAAAATCTATGTCGGAAATCTGACGAATTTAACTGAATTTATATTTAGAGTGCCGACGTTGATTTGTTATTAACAATCTATGCTGGTAGTGTTTCTTGATTCATTATTAGCGCACCACCAAAAGGTTTAAGCAAGCAAACTGACCCAAATTGGCCTTCATATTAACACTTTGGAAATAAACTAAAAAAAATTAAACACATAAACAACGTTCCACATAAAATGAAAGGTCTTAAGTTAATTGCAACTAGCATTATCTTATAACGAGATTCAACAAACAAAGCGGCTTCGAAACGCCTAAAAGGCTCTTTTCTACATATTAATACTAAGGAAATAAACTTAAAAACATTAAACACATAAACAACATTCCACATGAAATGAAAGATCTTAAGCTAATTACAACTAGCATTATTTCTTGTAACGAGATTCAACAAACAAAGCGGTTTCGAAATGCCTAAAAGGCTCTTTTCTCCACTTGGTATATGCTTCCTGAGCTTTCCACCCATTGTCTCTGTATCTTGCGAGGAACTCGTTGTATTTGCGACATAATTTTATGAGGGCAATTGTCCGTTTCGCTACAAACTCATCCATGTAATCCATTTTGCGTTTCTTGCACTTACCGTCATATAACCTCGACATATAAGGACCATCCGCAACAAGACTCCAAAAAAGGTTTGAAGGGAGGTGATCTTCCGGAAAATCCGAAACTATGAAATAATTCTTAATCCATTTGGTTTCTTCCTCAACATCCGCTTCTATCTTCGCTTGTTTTACACGTTCAATTATCTCTTTAGTTTCTTTGCGACATTTTTCTTGTATTGCTTCCCCTTCTTCTACTCTTTTCCTTATAAGTATGTCTTCTTCCATTGCGGCAAGTGACTTGGTGGTTTTCTCATTCCTTTTAAGTTTTTCTAGTATCATGGAATTAAGTTGGTGGTGGATGATGATTGATTCCCTATCAGAGTGGATAATTTTTTTCATATAAAAATTCTCTGAAATCGGTAGTTGGTGATTGATTTGACATCAGAGAAATGTGTAGGAGCTCACCTGTTTTTTTTTCTGAGGTATCAACTGCAATAGGTGTATCCATTCCTTTAAATAGATGAGGATACAATGGCTCTTTTCCACTATATCATACCGGCATTGTCAGTATCTTAGATCCCACACCGGAAATGGTCTTTACTGGTTTATGGACTAAAAAAATAGCCGTTATGCATTGAATGTTCCATTCCGGCAGTGTACGGAAGATGTTCGACCATGCTGGTACCGGCTGCTGGCACTGTAATGTATATGAATTTAAAGCCGGAACATGGTTTATTGCACACAAAATTTTGACACTAAACGCCGGCATAGGATAATATATAGCAGGTATGCCGGAAACCTAACGTTATTGAGTTATGTTAACAAAGTAAGCCGAAACTATAATTTGTTTCAAATGTAATCCTTGTCGCAGGAAGCACGAATGCACTTAGCACGTGCATCAAGCCTTTAAACCACTTGGTGACCCAAGTGGACGAGTTATAGTCTCGTGAGGGTTTACATAGAGATGTACCCACAAAACCTTACCAAAAACTACCCTAAAAACCTAACCAAATACCGTTAAACTTATCAATCTTCTTAGGAAGAATCCGTCTCCGATTCACCCAGCTGGTGGTAATCCGTGACTTTGGTTACAATGTGGTTCACGTTGGCATCAAACATGAATGCTTCTCCCTTTTCCTGTAAGTAACGCGTTTTCACGGCTTCATGCTACAAAAACAACACATCAACTTAGTTTGTTACTTAAAAATTGAAAAAGAGTGGATTGTGTCGAATTAATCATAAAGATACTTACAAGTTGTTGAGGGGAAAATCTATTGCTGGTAGCGTGCTCGATCCGGTGTTTCATTTTTAGATACTCAACCACCGCATTTAGGATGATGTCGTGTCGTTGCTCGATTTGTTGAGCAGTTCTTCCTTTCGGGTTACCGTAATCGTGAATAAACTTGTTAAAAATCTTCAACCACATGGAATCCCGCGTGCTGTTATCTATAGTTGAAGGACGAGTTTCGGCGTACCATGCTTGGGTGATTGCTAAATCTTCCTCGGAGTCGAACGATGCCATTTGTTGTATGTGGGATTGGGTACTATACTAAGCTATTTATAGATGATTATTCTAGGGTTTAGGGGTTCTAAGTTAAGAGGCTCAAGGAGATATATAAGAACACATGAGTTTTGGGCCTTTGGGTGCAAGTATTAGCTCTCTTTATATAGAGAAAAACCTCAACGACTAGTTTTTTTTTTTGAAATCACACAAAACCCGACATTGAAATAAATGTGACATACAACGCCGTCATTCGGTCCCGGTAGTGTTTACCGTTAGATATTTATGCCGGTACGAGTGAATTTCTTCATAGAGAAATATGCAACCTTTACCGGCATGGTTCAACATCATGGTTTAGCGCCGGTGGTACTGAATTTAAAAAAAAAAAACGGCTAGTTTTTTGAAAAATAAGACCGTTGGAGATTCATTTCTATATAATATCCCCCATTCCTTTAGAAAAATCTACACAAAGCACCCACCAAATAACAAAAATCCTTCTCTCAAGAAAGCAAGCACCAAAAAATAGATCAATCTAGCACGGTTAAAGCTTCACAACCGATGGGAGATTCATCATCAAGCTCTAACTGCAAAGTAAGTAGATTCAACATTATTAACTATATATGGACAATTAAAATCTTCTCTACTATGACGTATCACTAATATAATATTCTCTTACAGAGTCATCATTGCAGCTGTCAAATTTGCAAGTCACTTTCTCATCTAGCAATGGACTGTCCTTTTATTTATTCAAAGTGTAGAAGCTGTGATGGGACACACCGGTTTTGGATTGCAAAAACTGATGATGCTAAAAATGGAAGAATGTTTCTAAGGTGTTTGAATTACCCAAAGTGCGATGAGTTTCAATGGTTTGACAAAGCTGTTGCACTAGCATAATCAAGAGAAAACCACAAGGGCCAATGTAATCCTATTGATGGGTGTTATATGAATGGAAAGAAATATGTTGAAAGAGAAGATGAACCAATGAAGATTGTCCTTGACACCCCCATTCCAGACGATGTCTTCGAAGATATTTGGAAAGGCTCAAAGGATCCGCAATTGTTGAAAAGGGATGGAAATAGATTATGAGATCATCTTTAACCAAAGTTGCTCCATTCCATGTTTTTTAGTATGTTTTAATTTAAAGTTTCAAATCCAATGTAATAGATTACTTAGGAATGAAATAAAATAACATTCAGAACGGATTTATAATCAATACCGGCATAGATTCAATAAATATTTTAATGCCGGTTTTATGGAAAAACTAGCAAGGTGTTAGAAAAACACAGAATACCGGCGTAGATGCATAATTACATCCATGCCGGTACTGTCCAAATTCTATACAGGAACTTCCTCTCCTGTTCCGGTATAGGTTTAGGAAAATATTTCAATGCCGGTATGAGAGGCGGAATAGAATTGTAATAACTTCTACACGCCGGAAGCTGTCTCGGCACTGTATAACCTAGATGTTTTTACGCCGGAAACTCTGGTGTAAAGAAAACTTGCAAAGAAAACGTTTCACTAGAAATCTAAACATGTTCAACATAAACCAAACAACTGAATCGTGCTTAAATGTTCTTCATCACGGTATCATAAACCAAAAGTAAACCAAACAACTAAAGAGGTCAACTGAAAACAAGTTAGAAATTGTTCAAAACATAACAACCACCATCCAAATAACGAAACACAACTATAGAGTTCATCACTTGGTCTTTTGCTTCTTGGCAACGGGAGCCTTCCTCTTTTCCCCAAACAAAGATCTTGCACTTGGGTCTTCAATTTTATCAAGCTTCTCCACGACTTCCTTCACTTCTTCAATGGATAGTGCATCTCCTTCGTTGTACTTGCAACCTAACTTCTTCCTCAACTTGCGAAGCCGACACCGCTAGTTTCATACATACAACACATAATTAGTATATATTTGCTGATATAAAATTATGCGTAAATTAAACGAATAAGCAACTAACAATACTTACTAGAAATACAACGGTCTTATGAAGTTGGGCCATCGTAGGTGGTGCCTCTGTAGGAGTTGGAACGGGAGGGTTTTTCTGGGGTGGAACTTCGACGTCGTCCGGGCGCACGACAAAAGGATGTGACCGTTCCAAGTAATTATCAATGTAGGCGGGATCTGCTTCATCACCGTTGTTCACAAGCTCCCAATTAGTAGCATCTATCGAACGACGTGGTTCCCTATCCCTCCAATGTGTTGGTTCTGGAATTGGATCATACTCTACCCTCAACCTTGTAGAACTTGACATAGACACAGTAAGGTCAAGCAGATACCTTTCATGAGAGGCTGTCATGAAGCGGGGTAATTGCTTATATCCAAGTTGCCGCATCACACGTCGAGGGTCATCCATAACGTATCCCTTTGGGTGGAACAACGACCCATTGTAAAATGCAACGTTATATGGCCTCAAATATTGATGGTTTTCTCTAGCTTCCCTGTAAGGGTCGAACACAACATCTTTGGTAGTCATCGCGTCCAGAGCCAATATCATAGCTATCAGTTGACGATTGTTACGGGGCTTCAGATGGCTGTTGAACTGGTATCTCTTGGCTCTAGGCTCTTCGGGGTCATCAATGGGTATAATCTTCAAGAAAGAGTTTCCCTTGAACAATGTTGGGAAACGTTCATAAGCCCACACCTATACAAATGTGAAATGATACATTTAAAAATCAGTAAATTTTGTTTCTAAGTTCATCATAAGGGTACCTGTGAACAATATAAATAAGAACATAAGTTTAAAAACAAAATTACCTGGAGTAGAGTGAAATTCCCGAAAAATTGGTTTGTAACCTCCTTAGAGGCCCTTCTCATCTCCGTCATCAAATGTGGTATTACCACGATGCCCCAAGAATAGCTAAAGACCTCTTCCAACGGATCCAAGTATTGAAGGTAGTTTGCACTAACCCTGTTGCCACTAATGTCAGGGAACACCCTAGTTCCCAAGATGAATAACAGGTACGCAACGGCTGTATAACGAATCTGTGCAGGGTCCCATCCATCCTTGTCTTTTCTCTGCGCCGTGCCTTCAAAGGTCTTCTTAAGAAGCGTCAGCTTGATGGTCTTTTTCCTACTAGTCTTAGATACATAGAATCTTTCCACATAAGTTTTGTAGTCCCAACCCAACAACTTGTTAGTAAGAGCGTGCAACTTCGACCATTCTAGCTCCGGAAAATGATCTCCTTATGCAGTTGATTTGCCGGTAACACTCAATCCTAGAATGTTCTGAGGATCATCAGGGATCAAGGTCATCTCGCCAAACGGGAAGTGCATGGTATCTGTTTCACCATGATACCTTTCGACGAAGAAATTGACTGTCACAATATCTGGCATCACATAATTTTCAACCAAAGGATATAGACCAGAATCCTTTACTAATGTTTGGACCTCTGCACAATCCTTAGACAAATCCCAATGAGAAGCGACTTGGTTTCGGCAACAACACACAACCTTCTTATGATCCTACAATTAGGAGATAATACGATTAAGAGGTTTTATATAAATACAAAACAATACATATGCACAAGATAGAAATTCTTACATAGGTTTGATAGATAGTACGAGCCCAAGAGTCCCTTGTAGCCAAATAGATGCCCTGGATCATAACAAGCTGCACCCCAAATTTTATCACGATCAAGGTCAGGTATCATGTCATCAATATGAGGAAGGTGTGAACCTTTAACTTTTACTCTGCCTGTGCCCTTGCCTTGTGTCGGTTGTTCACTTGACCCAACTTGTTCCACTACTACTTGACTTGGATCAATCTTATTATCTTCCTCCTCAGTTTCCTCTTCATCTTGATCATCTTGCTCCTCTTCCTCCTCAACTGCTCCGGTAGGTTCACGGATTGCGAGTTTACTACGTTCAAGACCATTCTCCCAAACTTCACCTCTTGTATCATCCCCCAAACGCTTTTTGCGACCTTGTTCTTTCCCTCTAGGAGGAAGAGATTGAGGACTACCAAGACCATCCTTCCTTATTTTCTTAATGCCATCATCTTTAGTTTTTCGTTTGGTAGATTCCTTTGCTTTATCCCTATTCCAAAAGAAGCAAAAAATAAATATAAGAAAACTAACTTTCATTCCTAATACCGGCATAGATACACTACATAACGACATAGAATCATCAATACCGGCATACAAAAACAAAGTCTCGACCACCCCGTGACCAAAATACGGCATAGTAATTTCAAACCATCACATGCCGGGACCTGGTACCGGCATTGATGAATTATTAACGAGAATGCCGGTACTCTTTAGGAAGTTTCTGGATACAAAAACACTTTTGCCGGCACAAACGGAAAATTGAAACACATGCCGTAACTGAATACCGGCATGGAATCTAACATAAATTCTAGGCCGGTACCGATAAGAAAATCCTATGGTTCTCTGTTTATTAGAAGCTCAATACCGGCATGGTATTCAACCTTATTTTAACGCCGTGACAGGGTTCCGGTGTGGTCTTCATCCTACATCCAATGCTGGGACACAGTACGGGTGTGGTCTTCATCCTAAATCGAATGCCGTTATATAGTTTCGGTGTGGTCTTCATCCTAAATTGAAAGCCGTTACATAGTTCCGGTGTGGTATTCATACTAAATTGAATGTCGAAACCTCTGAAACTCAACACTTCCAGTCAGGGTTTCGCGATTTTGACCTAAACCCATAGCTAGAAATCGATTGAAACACTAATTAAACGGTTTTAAATGACTTACCTTCTCACAGAAGCCATATTCCTGAGTAGTTGATCTTCCGATAACTCTTATTCTTCGTGTTCTTGCTCTTGAGCAATCAAATCAATCCTCTTTTCTTGTTTTTGTTGAGCAATCGATTTTGATTTCGATTGGGCTTTCGTGGAGGCATTCTTATAGGTTGATTTTAATCGACGAAGAAATTTTTGATTGAACGATTAATCGTCGATAAAGAACGATGAAGGAGATGAAGAAATTTTTTTTCGAAAACCCTATCCTACGAGTATGCCGTAACTCATGGTGTACAAATGGGGGATATTTGATTTGGTTTTTAGATTTTAAGTTTTAGTAGGGTATAACAGTCTTTTCATAATGTTTTTTAATTAATCTAAGGGTGTTTTAGTATTTTCGGCCCAAAAAACACCCCTTAGCAGACACCTTTGGTTGGGGGAAGTAACTCATATCCCCCAATTAGTTTCCATATCCCCCAATCACGCGTTCTTTATAATTCCTCAAGTTCATTAAAAATCTTCGTTCTCCATCGGTACCCAATGAGTTGTCTTCTAATGATGGCCGTATGTATGTCGCCACAAGCAAGTTGTGGAAGATGAGTGTGTTCACTCGCGATAAAACTATCAATGTATGGTACTGAGCCCTTCTGCCAATAACAAGATTAACAGAAATGTCACGAAGGCTTGTGCAGGATAAATAATTCGTCCTCTTGGCGATTGTAGGTGCCCTTTTAGGCTTTTTTGCAATCAAGAACTTATAAAATGAGAAATGTATCTCCAAAGAAATACAAGTATAAAGGTCATGTTTTATAAAACCGGACCCAGACAATACATAACCAACATTGATTTCAACATCGCGTTGTTTCACATGATCAATCATATTTTTTTGAAAAGAAGAATTACCAATGGTTATACTCAATACTACTATACTCAGAAGATAAGGAGACATTAAGACAAAGTCCTAGCAAGATTAAATCTATACAACCTATAACTAAAAAGCTGCTAAAACTGTACAATGATAAGAGCAAAATAAAAGTCCTAGCAAGGCTTAAATACCAGAAACATAAAGAGGGAGAGGGCAATTTAAGTAGATAAAACAAGATGCAACAAAAAAAACTACAAAGGGAATTCTAATAACCCACTGAATCTACTAAGAAAGGCTGATAATAATCACTGAACAGAACGATAAGTCTCTAATATACTATAGAGTGTTAACTGTCTACAGTATACTAAAAAGCAAATAAGTAGAATTTAATCCTAAGCAAAGTGGCACCACGTATTCTAAAGATCACCAGATCAAAGATATAAGGCCTAAGATATGAAAATTATTATTTTTAGTATGAGATAACTAGTGAATCAACATAAGAGGTACTTAAAGATGTCAATCTAGTGAACCTGAATCATATACATAGGAACCACAACGCAATAATGATTTAAAAATAAAAATCAAGATACAAGTAAAAGAAATGGCCCTTTTTAGCCCAAACCGTGGCTCCGTCCGATCCTACTTTGCCTCCAGCGAAAGCTTATCCTTTGAAACATGTGAAACTTATTATTTGAAAAAGCTTTCGGAGAAATAGAGTAAGAAATGACTAAAAAAGCAAGGGTCGAGAAACAACTAGCCATTGGTTTTTTTCAGGGTTAGCGGAGTGGAGGTGTACATCTAAGGTTTCGTTAGGCATAGATGTGACGACGAAAAACCAAAATAAAGACTCAACTATCAAACCTAACTTTCTTACAACTTTAAAACAACTCGGTTCAAATCTAGGCCAGGGTCCAAAAATAAGGAAGGCCCTATAAAACCCTTAAGGGTGCAGACCATGACATAGAGAGCCCAACGGGAAACCACAAAGGCAGACAATAAGGATTTAAGAAAACAAAGGACATATACACTACAATTCCTAAAATTGCTAGACCATCCAACTTCTAAAGCAAAATAGAAAAACATTCCAACCCAACTACAGATCCATTGGCTAGGGTAACAATAGTATAAAGATATGCCTTAACTAGACCCCCTACAAAAGTCAGGTTATCCACCTAAAATTAACTGAGATTCATGAAATATTTTGAAGAAGATTAAAAGATCCTCAATAAATCTGGCTAAAAAAAATGATGAACAAAGTGCAAGAGCTTAAAAGGAGACCTAGAAAGCTACATAAATTCTTGACTATCAACTTCTTAAAAGTAAAATCAGTAGCAAAGATAAAATTGATCCTTGAAGAAAACACCTCAGATTTCATAGGCTTCCCAAAATTAAAAGGTTAAGACCAAGATTAAAAGGTTAAGAAGGTTAAAACGAAAAAATTTATGATTTAAAAATGACAACTTAAACCATTGGGGATAACAATAATGTCAGAACTACTATATTACTTTCCAATTATGCTTCAGCTGTAGGAGTACATTCTGGCATGCAAGTTACCTATATGAGAGTAAAATACCGCTTTCTGGCTTGGTATTAAACAAGAGGTATTTTCTTTAGTCTCTACTTGTGATGTGTGTCAGATAAACAAAGGAGAACACACCTTGCCTGCTAGGTCGTTATAACCTCTTCCAATACCTGATTAAGCTTGGAAACATATTAGCATGGATTTTGTTGAAGGCTTACCCAAGAGTGACAGGAATGCTGTCATATTAGTGGTGGTGGAAAAATTCACCAAATACAGTCACTTCATTGATCTTCAGCACCCATATACGGCTTCATCAGTGGCCAAAGCATTCGTGCACAACATTTTCATATTACAGGGGTTGCATGCTTTAATAGTTAAGACATAGACAAAGTATTCACCAGCGATTTCTGGCAGGATTTATTCAAAAATTTAGGTACCAATCTCAAGCTTAGTACTACTTACCATCCTCAAACCGATGGTCAAACTAAAAGAGTAAATGCATGCCTTGAAAACTGTCTCAGATGTATGGCAGGTCATCAACCAAGAAACTGGATGAGTTGGTTGGATCTAGCAGAATGGTGGTACAATACAAGTTACCATACTATCCTGAAGATGTCTTCTTTCAAATCTCCGTATAGCTATGAAGCTCCACATTTGGCTTTTCCTTTTTCAATTATTACTTCAATGGACTCAGTTGACAAGTCTTTGAAATAGAGGGAGGGGATATTTCTTATTCTCAAAGATACTCTTACTAAATCTTAAGAACGTATGAAATTCTTTGCTGATCAAAAAAGGTATGACAAAGTTTTTGAAGTTGGTAATCAGGTAAATCTCAAGCTGCAGCCTTATAGATGAGCCTCAGTTTGTCTAAGGAAGAACTTCAAGCCCCCAGCTAAGTATTGTGGTCCCTTCCTTATCATTCATAAGTTTGGATCACTTGCCTATAAGCTGCATCTCCCTCCCGAGGCTAGAATACATCCAGTTTTCACGTATTTCTGTTAAAAAAGAAAATTGGCTCTGCTCACACTTCCCTTAATCGACCATGAAGGTCAGATCATTGTCGTTGCAGTGTTAGGTTCAAGAATTCAGGCCAGAGGCAACCATTTCGTACCCCAACTCCTAGCTCGTCCAAATCGACAACATAAGAGACTATAAGTCTTGATTTCTAGTCTACTTATAAATGTTTCGGACTAGGACATAGATTGTGTAGTTGAGCCTTAGACTTCACGACGTTCATCATTTGAAGATGAAGAACTACTAAGGAGAGCTTGTGGAACTTCATCAACAAAAGGTATGTGGAGACTGAAACTCATCTATCACTTGGAAAGTCTATTTATACTCTATCTCCTATATTGAGACATAAGTCATATTACGATATAGTTTTCTATTATACACATTTGAGATTTCGAGCTGAGTTTATCTCGCTTACATATTTCTCGGAATATGCGTTGGCAAGCTTTCGCTTCGACCAAGTTCATCTTATATTCTTGACGCAAGTCAAAAGATGATCATGTGAAAATTGCCGAGTAACATCTTACATGGTTTGTGTGATACAATCATTTGGTGTAGACTTGGAATGTTTCGTTATGATTATTTATATAACTTGAAAATTGCTTTGATGCTAATAGTGTGTGAAAATGGCTATTGTCATCCTCTAAGAAAGTTTCAATGATTGAACTAAGAGTTTAGAACACTTAATCATTATTGGATATGACATGTTGTGTACTCTTGCACATATGTAATCCATGTCCGGGAACCATAGTATGCGTACCCGTACGCGTACCTGTTGGCTTGAGAAATCCGGGAACCTAAGTATGGGCACCCGTTCGCGTACTGGCGTAAGGTTTATGTACGAATATTTCTGCTGGGATTGGAAGTACGCGTACCCGTTTGCGAACTGGCGAAACCCAATCTTGGTACGGGTATTTCAAGTATGCGTACCCGTTTGCATACTTGAAGGTTAAAGTTCTAAAATCGGTTATGTACATGAACTTAAACATTTATATAATAAGGAATGCAATCTTTGCAAACCGTGGATATAATGTTCATAATTGATTCGAGTGAATCAAACCGATTTTGCTTCAATTGTGTTCTTGTATACTTCTATGAGAATATAGCAATTGAAAAACTCTTTAACTAGTTTCATTTGAGTCATTTGAACTAGCTATGGTTAAGATTAATAAGGTTGATATGAGAGTGTTCATATGGATAACCTCGGTTAACTATTGTTGAGCCAACATGGTGTACACGTTTAGGTACGGTTACATAAACCTAACTGATGGTACATTTCATTTGTGTGTAACAAGCTAAGTTCGATCTAACGGTTGAAAGATATTAGCTTGGTTGAATCAGGTTTTTCATCTAATGATGAATAATGAATGCTTTGTTACCAACGTAACTTAGATTGCAAACCCTGATTTAAAAACTATATAAAGGAGAACTGTAGGAACTGGGAAACCTAATCCCCACACTTTTGTGTGTTACTAGTTGCATAAGCTAGAGTCGATTATCCTTTAACCTTAGGTTTCTCACGAGACCCTGTAGGTTAACAACTTGAAAACTTCATTGGGATTGTGAAGCCAGACCCCACTATTTTTCTGTAGTTACGTGATCTGATCTTGCTGTTTCTATCGTGTTGAGTACAATTGTAAGAATTGGCTCGAGATTTATATCTCCGATAGGCAAGATAGAAAAGTAATCACAAATACCTTCGTCTCATCGTTTGTGATTCCACAATATCTTGTTTCGTCAATCGATTAAGATTACTGTAAGGTGATTGATAATACTAGGCTGTTCTTCGGGAATATAAAACCGGTTTATCAATTGGTTCCTGTTCACCTTGATTTATTAAAATACGGAACAAAAACTCATAGGTATTTCTGTGGGAGACCGATTTATTTATTACAATAGACTTTTCTGCGTGAGACAGATTTTTTTATCAAGTCTTCGACTTTGGGTCGTAGCAACTCTTGGTTGTGGGTGAGTTCAACTAAGGGAATCAAGTGCGTAGTATCCTGCTGGGATCAGAGACGTAAGGAACGCAACTGTACCTTGAATCAGTGTGAGATTGATTAGGGTTCAACTATAGTCCAGTCTGAAGTTCATTGGTAGTAGGCTAGTGTCTGTAGCGGCTTAATACAATGTGGTGTTCAAAGCTGGACTAGGTCCCGGGGTTTTTCTGCATTTGCGGTTTTCCTCGTTAACAAAATTCTAGTTTCTGTGTTATTTCTTTTTATATTTTGTTATATAATTGAAATATCACATGTTGTGCGTTGTATCGATCAATTATAAAATCCAACCTTTGGTTGTTGATTGAAATTGATTGATCCTTGAACATTGGTCTTTGGTATCGTTCAAGTTACTTCTCTGGTATTTAATCGGTCTCACAAATTTCTATTTGCTGATTGCAGATTGAATTAAGAGTTAGAGATATAAACTTCTATATATGCTTTTCTCTAGATTGAGTCTGGCTGTCTAGTTGATTCTCTAGAAAGTATATTGGAGTAAGTCCTCTCAGATTGCCAAACGAATTGTTGGGTGTGGTTGTTGTACCCCCGCATTTTCAGTTGGTATCAGAGCAGGCAAACACTATAAACCTAATAAGTCTGTGTTTGACTGATCCTTAAAAGTTTTCCCTTATGGGAAATTTCTTTGGGAAACTTGCTCTTGGCATCTGTAACGCACGCCAGAACTCCTTAAAGATTGTGCAGAGAGATTATTATGGATCAAACCTATGGTTTCTCATGATAATCCCATTACATCTAAGACTTTGGAAAACTTAGATGTTGTGAAATAATCTAAAGGAAAAATTAAAAAGAAAAGAAAGTTGAGAAAACGTTCTTTACGCTCAAAGATATGGAATCTCACCACTCTAAATCTTTTTGAGGAATACTATCGTGGTGGGTCAATTGACAAAGATTTATTTAGAGCATTTGAAAACATTTTTAGATTATTAGAAAAGCTTAATTCAGTTAAGAAAAAGAATCATTCCGATAAGAGTTCGGTACATGTCAAATCATGCAATCATGATGTACGAACTAAACATATTATCAACACAAGTGGGTCCAATGAAACGGGGTTCTTGTGGTGTTGATACTGGTTTAAGATATCGGGAAAGTCTCCTTTCTGACCATATGAAAACAAAGATAGAAAGCTCTGTTAACCCTGATAATCATCATTACTATGATTGTATAACTGGTACTGCTCACAAATATCAACCGGAAATGGTATATGAAGATCTCTCTGCACGTCTTGCCACTTGGTAACTTGCTTGGAACTACCCCATTTGTATATATCTTGAGATGGGTCAATAAATGGTTTGATTTGTGTATTTTTGGGTTAATATTTTATTCTATCCTTCTTAGGATATTTTAATAAGCTTTCTACTGCACCATCTTTTCACACGCATTTGTGTTTTCACGAGTTGCACAACCTTGGTGTTTGAACATCAAAGAAAATCCTACATTTCCTTTGTGGGTCGCGGTTCAGAAACAGGCCCAAGCCCATCAGTGAGTATATAAAGAAGCAGTATGCGCACCTTCTTCCTTCTCCCATCTTGTACGCATACGTGAACATTCTAGGGTTCGTGGTTTTCCTCTATTAATTTTTTTTGGAGAAAAATAAGAAAAAGGGTGTTCAAGTTTCATTCCAAGTAAGTGTTTTCTTCCTCTTTTCTTTCCAATTTCTAGATCTCATGATGAATTTCAAGGTTTCAAAAGGAATTTCAAAAAATTTGGGTTCTTCATCTTCTAGCATGAATTTTCCTATAGATCAAAATTCTCTAAGGATTAGATTTGTCAATGATTCTTGTACTAGAGTTTTTGAAAGGATTTCTTCTAATGGTGAAAAGTGGGGGTACAACAACCACACCCAATATTTCGCTTAGCAATCTGTACGGACATCTAGAGAATCAATTAGACAGTCAGACTCAATCTAGATAAAAAGTATATCAAAGAGTTTATATCTCAATCTCTCGATTTGATATATACTCAATCAAATAGAAATTTGCGAGTCTTTATCAAATACTAGAGAGATAACTTGGATGGTACCAAAGACCAATATCCAAGTGTCAATCAATTTAAATCAACAACCAAAAGGTCGGATATTCTAATTGATTGAACAACATACAACCTGTGATATTTCAATTATAAAACAAAATATAATGCGGAAAAGAAATAACACAGACACCAGAATTTTGTTAACGAGGAAACCGCAAATGCAGAAAAACCCCGGGACATAGTCTAGTTTGAACACACACTGTATTAAGCCACTACAGACACTAGCCTACTCCAAATTAACTTCGGTATGGATTGTAGTTGAACCCCAATCAATCTCACACTGATCCAAGGTACAATTATGCTCCTACGTCTCTGATCCCAGCAGGATGCTACGTACTTGATTCCCTTAGCTAATCTCACCCACAACTAAGAGTTGCTACGACCCAAAATCGAAGACTTCAATAAAAAAATCTGTATCACACAGAAAAGTCTAAGGTAATAGATAAATCCGTCTCCCACGAATATACCTACGGGTTTTATTCCGTCTTTTGATAAATCAAGGTGAACAGGAACCAATCGATAAACCGGACTTATATTCCTGAAGAACAACCTAGTATTATCAATCACCTCACAATAATCTTAATCGACGCAGCGAAAAAAGATTTTGCGGAATCACAAACGATGAGACGAAGTGTTTGTGATTTCTTTTATATCTTGCCTATCAGAGATATCAATCTCAAGCCAATTATTACAATTGTACTCGTACGATAGAAATAGCAAGATCAGATCACAGAACTACAAGAAAGTAGTATCGATCTGGCTTCACAATCCCAATGAAGTCTTTAAGTCGTTAACCTGGTTTAGAAGAAGAAACCAAAGGTTAAAGGAGAATCGACTCTAGCTTAGAACAACTAGTATCACACAGAAGGTGTGGGGATTAGGTTTCTCAGTTGCTAAAGTTCTCCCTTATATAGTCTTTCAAATCAGGGTTTGCAATCAATGTTAGCTTGGTAACAAATCATTTAATATTCACCGTTAGATGAAAACCTCATTAGATTCAAGCTAATATCTTTCAACCGTTAGATCGAAAACTAGCTTGTTACACACAAATAAAATGCACGTTTCTAGGCTTGTGTAACCGTACCCAAACTTGTACATTTGTTGGTTCAACAATAGTCAACCAAATGGTTAGCCATATGATCACTTTCATATCAACCATATTCTTCTTCACCATAACTAGTTCAAGTGACTCAAATGAACTAGTTAGAGAGTTGTTCAATTGCAAGGAAATCTTATGTAACTACACAAGACACAATCGAAGCAAAAACGATTTGATTCACTCGAATCGGTTCATGAATTATATATCCACAGGTTGCAATTTGCATTCCTTAGTTTATATAAGAATAAGTTCACAAACATCGTTTTTAGATATAACCTACTCAAGTTCACGGACTAGGTTCGCGGACTTAAGTTCCCGGACGGAGTTCACAAACTCCAGCAGAATTTCTCAGGTCGAGAACTTCCGCCAGTTCGCGGACTTGGCTCACGCCACCATTCCGGTTCTCTTGATCAACAAAGTTCGCAAACTTCGGTTCAAGGAATAAGGGCTTATACATATATGTGATTCCACAATAATGTTTATACCCTCCAATAGTTATATAATCTAAACTCTCATTTCAATTATTGAAACATTCTTAGAGGACGTTGATATTCTATAGTTGTTATTCACAAACTATTTTTCGTCAAAGTAAGCAATTTTCAAAGTGATTGAAACTTGTCATGACTGTCATCACTAGGTAAAGATGAAATTGGCTAAAGCGAAAGCTTACCAACACATATTTCGAGAAATAGATAGGCGAGATAAACTCGGCTCGAAATAGCAAATGTGTATAATCTAAGTCTATATAGCAAAACGACTTTTGTCTCAAGATAGGAGATAAATAGATTATTGAGTGATAGATAAGTTCAAGTCTCCACATACCTTTTAGTCGATGAAGATCCACCGGTTCCTTGAGTATTCCTTCGTCTTGTATGATGATTGCCATGGAGTTCTTGAGCTCAACTACACTTTCTATCCTAATCCGAGACCTTAGCTATAGTAGACTAGAAATCAAGACTTATAGTTTTGATCACTAACATTGACAAACATGCTTGAGATAGAAATGCTTGCGAGTTTGACCGAGCAATGCTCTAACAATCTCCCCCTTTGTCAATTTTAATGACAAAACTATCAATACATATGGAATACAAAAAATAAATAAATAAACTTTTGTAGCTCCTATTCCACATGTCTAATCTTCAACATAATTTGAAATCTTCGTCACTTCCAAGTACTCCGATGATCCCAAGGTTGGAAGTTCAGCATCATCGTTGTTGAAAATCCGTAGCTATAACAACGAGAAAACAAGATATAACAACCAGTTACTCAATAATTATTGATGATTAGCCAAGTTCTGTTCGATATAGGAGTGTATTAGTGGTGTAAGATGACGTATGCTTATATTATTATCTAATAGGCTGCCCTTGAAAAGATAGATGGGTGTAGTTAGAAACTAGGTCAGAAAGAGAAGAAATATAAACCTAAGTTTAGCAGCCGGAGTTAGAAAAATTGGTTTTTCTCGTCAGAGGAGAATAACGGCGTGAAGGGAAGTTTCAGCAGAAATCAGGGATTTTCTAGGGTTTCTCAAGACAAAAGCAAGTTCTTTCTTGCTTTATCATGTAGTATTGTTAGTTATGTAAGCTTAAATTGTTCTTTATGTTGAAAACCTAGGATAGAAGTGGAGATTTTTAGGTTAAATTCGCATGGATTGATATTGCTGTCACCTGAAAAATTAGGTACTGACTGGTCCTTAAACGGAGATCCAACCATCATATCAGTTTGATTTTTTAGTATGTTATACCTTAGTATGTAACCATCACTCGACCAAAATATCAGGACGATCCGGCTAAGATACGTCACTTAAACATCAGTATTGCAGATAATGATTCATCAGTTTTTCTGTAGTTAGGCAGTCCTGAAAACCTAAAATCACATAGTTGTGCTAAATATAATTCTCTGAAATTTTAATAGGAGAAACCCATTTAGGTTATGAGATTGCTGTAAAAATTTCAGGTGAAACTGAGTTTGGTAGGTACCCCAACAAACTGACTTTTGCAGGTGAATCGTTTGGAATTCAGTTTCGATGTTCATATAGAATTGGTAGTATTTTGGTTTCTAACCGTTACTTTTCTTTAAAATTTTGGGAAAATGTATGTTTTATATATATCAATGTATGGTAGAAATTTCCTTGGGATCAGATTAGTGTTCATAAGGAATGTGACAGGTCAGTTATGGTGTTTGGTGTGAACTGATAGGATAGTTCTGAACTGTGAAGTGTTATAGTATGTACTTTGCATTCTTGTTGTTCTTGTGAGAATAGATGTTGCATCGAAGTGCAAGTGTAAACTCTAGACTTTTCAAATGTCTTATAAAAGTGTTGATGTATGGTTAGGATTTGAATCCTTATTGAATGATGAGTTGTTTGTGAATCTACTTACTAAGAGAGAAGGGCCTCGTCTATTCAAATAGTCTGAGTGTCGCGGTGGGTAGTAGATGAGTTGGATAATCCAAGAGATCAGGGACACAATAGAATATAGCTTGTGAGCACCGGTGTGCTCTAGATTAAATGTAAATGTTTTATTATCGAATGTGTGTGTGATCTTTTATGAACTGCAGAAGGTAAACGGCTTTATTACTTTGGTGGAATGCTAAACCTTTTCTTCGTTTTTCTTTGTAATTGAAATATATAGACTACCTTTATACTTTTGTTTTTATGCTGTCTGTATATATGATGGATTGAGAGTGAACTTGCAATTCCAAGGCTCTGACCTTGTGTTGATTTTTCTCCTTTCAGGTAGCAGAATAGTAAGTGGGTTAGTCGTGGGGTTTTCTCGAGTTTCCGCTGCAGTATTTGGAAAGAAGTGGAACCTCTTTCTAGTTGTGGTTTTCTTTTGAATTTGTTTTCCTTTATATTTCACAAGGTTATCACATTGTTATTTGTTATTTATTTATTTTCAAATATTTTTCCCGTCGAAATTTGTTAAAGCTAATGTATTTCATTAGTGGAACTTTTTAAGTCCAAGTTAGTACTCATTTATATGGAAAAAGAGGTTCTTCTTTCACTTTTTTTTTTAAATAAACATTTTCTTTACTAGTGTGAGCTATATGGACCTATGTTTGTATGGAAAGATCTTGAATTACTATTGATAGGGCCGGCCAGACTATTAATATAAATTCAGGGTTGTCATACAAGAGTTCTCAATCATTGTTATACAGTGTCATAGTATCATTACACAACGTCAAAGTTCAATTGTATCACAACTTCAACAGCAATACTGATATGTATCACTCCCCCTTAGTCAGTACTCCATCTCACATGGAAACCACTCCTACTTACATAATGATCCGAAAACTATATGTATTTGTAGTGTGAAATACATATTAATTCTCCCCCTTTTGTCAATAAAATTGGCAAAGGTACAGGAACGGGATCCTAATGAAATTTCCGAAAGAGACATTTCATGACCAAAAGAAAGAAACACATATCATCTTATTTAGATGCAATCATAGAGCCGAAGCTAAATGCATTCATCAAGGATTTTATAAAGATACAAGATAACCCCTATAATATTCCACAGCCGCACTCCCCACAAAGATTTGGAAATTAAGCACAAGTTCAATTAAGAACTCTCCCCCATAATATGTCATTCCCGAAAGAACAACAAGAGCGACCTTAATTTCGAAAGAAAAGAAGGATTTATTTGGACATAACAAATCACATACAAGTATGAATTTGAATCCAAAATACTCAATTAAATTAACCACAAGAGAACACATGATTAATTTAATCGAAAATGTTCAACATAAGTGAACTTATGGATACTCAAAAAAAATATACAATTAGATTAATCACGATAGAACCCATAATTAATCTAATCGAAACACACAACCAAACTAATCATAAAAGTAATCAATTTAATTGGTCAAGCGCATCATAAGACAACTTACGGAGCAACAACTAAATAACCAAACAAGATGATTAATTTAGTTGAATATGCTCGACATAAAGTATCTCGCGGAACAACAACAAAGCTAATCACAAAAATAATCAACTTGGTCGTTTAATGCTTAACATAAGACACTTTATGGAGCCTCACAGTAATACATAAAATATGGATCCGGGAACATCAATACTGCGGAAATCACAAGGATTCATTCTATTTTCCATCACCATTCGCATATCGACATTTAATAGACATAATCCTTGCAAACAGAAGATTTTAACCTATCTTCCATCAATAATTGACATAATAGGCTTAACTTTTGTATTTTTCAAAAGTCTATTCATTCTTTTATCAATATATGTATATCACATACGAAAGACTTTACTTTTGACAAGGTAAGGGACAATCATAGTTCACGGACGCAAACACACATATCCCATTACAATATTGCAATATATAAAATCATAAAAATTAATACTGCAAAAATCATCTTCCAAACAAATTTAGAATTTAAACCAATAAATCTAAAAACATGAAGATGAAAACGTTGGACATAGCTATGTGTAATCACAATAATGGCTATTCCAAACTCTAGTTATTATTCTAACAAAAACAAGAAAACGGAATTCTTAATCGAAGACTTACTAGTAGTTGTAGATCTTTCTCAGAGCCTCTTCAGATAATTCTTCTCATTATTGAAAAACCCATTGATTATGGGATCGTTCAATTCCTCCAAATCTTCAGAAAAATATCAGTCAACTCACTAAGTTCTCTCTTTAGCTCACGCAAGGTGTTCTTTGAAAGAGACAACATTTGTTCATAGTGAGCTCTCTCTTCTAAAGACGAAACAATTTGAGATTTTAAATTGTTTCTTCTGTTGACGAAGTCTTTCACCAAACCCATGAAGTTGTCATCAAGCTGATAAAAAGACAAGAGGTAGTTAGAGGAAGAACCTTCTCCATAATTTGTAGTATTCACTTTCTTCACCCTTGGGGAAGAGATTACCTTACAAAGATACACATTGATTGCTTCGACTGCATCTCTGCTTGTGATGCCTCTAGTTATAGGAGCCATGAAACTGTATCTTTTTAGGGAAGAAAGGAAAAAGTCTACAAATGAAATAAATAGACTAGTGAGTGTCTAAACCCTAGAAGAAAAAGTCTTCCGTAGTTTAGAGAATCAATATCTATATTGTTAGGAGAATATTTTCTTAACAACAATAAATACACTACTTGAGCCAAAAAGACGCAGAACCCCATTTTCTCAAGTTAAAGATGAGGATGCGAACGTCTCTAGAATTAGATAGAGACGTTGTGAGCCAAACGCTCTCCTTGTTTACCACATAGTGATTTACCAAGGTTTGTCGTGTAAATAGAATTCCTACCTCTTTTGATTCTGGAAACACTGGTTTTATGGGAGCCACGATGATTATCCAGACTCATCTTTTGCATGTTCTTCTGCAGTTTAGAGATATTCTTATTGCTCCTTCTGAATCTCCAACACATACTTTTAACATGATTTGCGTGTCCACAAAACGAACAGATCAAGGCTCCTTTGTCTTGTTGAGATTCCTTCTGTTTAACACAACAGTCAACCTTTATTTTTCCCTGATCAATAGAAGCAATGGGGTTAACAATGCATGCACACTTGCTTTTAAATCCTAAACCATTAGTGTTTCCAAAGGACTTCTGACCAAATAACATTGCTGAGATTTTGTCAGAGCTTCCAGACAATCTTTGCATATCATCTTTAAGAGTATTAATCTCTTTCTCCTTTAGAGCAATGGTTCTGGTGAGTTTATCATTAAGACAATCTATCTCAAGATTTTTCGCATGGATTAATGATTCTAGTTTCTTCAATAAAGCTTTTAATTGAAGATTTTCTTGAAGAACCTATTTATTCAAGAATTCGAAAATCTCTGTGTCAGACTCAAACTCTGAATCAGAACTTGAGTATGTGGATGTTTCTGCTGTAAGAGCTGAGGGTTCATCACATCCATCAATCGTATTTAAACGGTTGACACTAAGGGATCTTTCTTTCACGGAATCATTAGAAGTGAAGGCTGACAAAAGATGTTTGTCATGTCTAATGCTTCTTTTTACAAATTCTTTGATCTTTTATGTTATCAATGGTTTTTTCAAACCAGATACCATTTGAACAACATTCATCTGCCCAAGACAAGGTAGAGGATTCACTTGTGTCGGAAACAACATTGAATGCAACAGTTTGAAAATAATTTTGATCAGGAATTCTTACCTTTCCGAAAGAATTATTTTCAGAAAGAGTGTTGAGGTTATTTCCTCCATCGATGGTATACTTATTAGAAACATATCTGTTGACTTCAAAAGTAGTTTCTAAGATATCCCAGGCATCTTTAGACTTAGTGCAAGTAGACACATAGTGCTGAAGTTCTGGGGTAATGACATGTCTGATAGCATTTAAGCCTTCAGAATTTTGCTTTGCAGCAAGGGTTTCTTCTGGACTATAACTAGCAACATCCTTAGGTATAGATACATCTCCTTCTGTATTAACCAGAGGATCGTAGCCATTAATAAGATGTACCCACATTCAAAAATAACGAGCTTGAAGAACAGCGCGCATAGCAACTTTCCACCATGGGTAGTTTGAACCATCGAAGACTGGTGGTACGTTAATTGAGATAGCACCTCTGTCCATAGAGTCAGATCTCTAAAAACACAGACTTGTAAGGTCTTGGACGTGTTTGCCGGCTCTGATACCAATTGAAAAAGTGGGGGTACAACAACCACACCCAATATTTCGCTTAGCAATCTGTATGGACAAACTCCAATATACTTTCTATAGAATCAACTAGACAGTCAAACTCAATCTAGATAAAAAGTATATCAAAGAGTTTATATCTCAATCTCTCGATTTGATATATACTCAAGCAAATAGAAATCTGCGAGTCTTTATCAAATACTAGAGAGATAACTTGGATGGTACCAAAGACCAATATCCAAGTGTCAATCAATTTAAATCAACAACCAAAAGGTCGTATATTCTAATTGATTGAACAACGCACAACCTGTGATATTTCAATTATATAACAAAATATAATGCGAAAAAGAAATAGCACAGACACCAGAATTTTGTTAACGAGGAAACCGCAAATGCAGAAAACCCCGGGACCTAGTCCAGTTTGAACACACATTGTATTAATCCGCTACAGACACTAGCCTACTCCAAATTAACTTCAGTATGGACTGTAATTGAACCCCAATCAATCTCACGCTGATCCAAGGTACAATTATGCTCAAATGTCTCTGATCCCAGCAGGATGCTACGTACTTGATTCCCTTAGCTGATCTCACCCACAACTAAGAGTTGTTACGACCCAAAGTCGAAGACTTTAATAAGAAAATCTGTATCACACAGAAAAGTCTACGGTAATAGACAAATCCGTCTCCCACGAATATACCTACGGGTTTTGTTCCGTCTTTTGATAAATCAAGGTGAACAAGAACCAATTGATAAACCAGACTTATATTCCCGAAGAACAACCTAGTATTATCAATCACCTCACAATAATCTTAATCGACGCAACGAAAAAAGATATTGCGGAATCACAAACGATGAGACGAAGTGTTTGTGATTTCTTTTATATATTGCCTATCAGAGATATCAATCTCAAGCCAATTATTATAATTTTACTCGTTCGATAGAAACAACAAGATTAGATCACACAACTACAAGAAAGTAATATCGATATGGCTTCACAATCCCAATCAAGTCTTTAAGTCGTTAACCTGGTTTAGAAGAAGAAACCAAAGGTTAAAGGAGAATCGACTCTAGCTTAGCATAAATAGTATCACACAGAAGGTGTGGGGATTAGGTTTCCCAGCTGCTAGAGTTCTCCCTTATATAGTCTTTCAAATTAGGGTTTGCAATCAATGTTAGCTTGGTAACAAAGCATTCAATATTCACCATTAGATGAAAATCTGATTATATTCAAGCTAATATCTTTCAACCGTTATATCGAAAATTAGCTTGTTACACACAAATGAAATGCACGTTTCTAGGCTTGTGTAACCATGCCCAAACTTATACATTTGTTGGTTCAACAATAGTCAACCAAATGTTGGCCATATGATCACTTTAATATCAACCATATTCTTCTTCACTATAACTAGTTCAAGTGACTCAAATGAACTAGTTAGAGAGTTGTTCAATTGCAAGGAAATCTTATGTAACTACACAAGACACAATCGAAGCAAAAACGATTTGATTCACTCGAATCGGTTCATGAACTATATAGCCACGGTTTGCAATTTGCATTCCTTAGTTTGAACTTCCGCCAGTTCGCGGACTTGGCTCACGCCACCATTCCGGTTCTCTTGATCAACAAAGTTCGCAAACTTAGGTTCAAGGAATAAGGACTTATACATATATGTGTTTCCACAACAATGCTTATATCCTCCAATGGTTATATAATCTAAACTCTCATTTCAATCATTGAAACATTCTTAGAGGACGTTGATATTCTATAGTTGTTATTCACAAACTGTTTTTCGTCAAAGTAAGCAATTTTCAAAGTGATTGAAACTTGTCATGACTTTCGTCACTACGTAAAGATGAACTTGGCTAAAGCGAAAGCTTACCAACACATATTTCGAGAAATAGATAGGCGAGATAAACTCGGCTCGAAATAGCAAATGTGTATAATCTAAGTCTATATAGCAAAACGACTTTTGTCTCAAGATATGAGATAAATAGACTTTTGAGTGATAGATAAGTTCAAGTCTCCACATACCTTTTAGTCGATGAAGATCCACCGGTACCTTGAGTAGTCCTTCATCTTGTATGATGATTTCCATGGAGTTCTTGAGCTCAACTACATTTTTTATCCTAGTCCGTGACCTTAGCTATAGCAGACTAGAAATCAAGACTTATAGTTTTGATCACTAACATTGAAAAACATGCTTGAGATAACAACGCATGCGAGTTCGACCGAGCAATGCTCTAACAAATGGATTTATTCTAGAAAAGAAATTGGATTTTTCTAGTGGACATAAAGAGGATTTAATTTGTTTTGAAAAATTCAACCTTGGAAACATCTTTGATGGTCTTGGTGAAGGTTTTGACACTCTTACAAGAATCTTCTATGCTAACATCTATGATGTTAATCATGACGACATGGAATTCAAGACCATGGTTAATAGACAAAGGATTCATGTAAATAGAGAGTTGATTTCAAGAATTACTAATATTCCTTTGGGGAGTTTTAACCTTCCAAGACCTAGTCATGAAAGACCTTCATATGAAACCGTCTCTCTTGGTCTTTGTGGTAAGAGTGTTTTTTGGAATGAAGGAAAGTTTCCTACTAATAATCTTAATCTTGCCTTGATGTCCTTTGGTAAACTTGGTATATCAAATCTTTCTCCCTCCACAATTGAGAATTCTCGTTGGAGTCGTGAGTTTGCGGAGTTGGTCTATTTTCTTGTTTTGGGAAGTCAAGGTCTCGACATTTGTGGGTTCATCACATATCAAATTATGTCGATGACGTCTTCCAATAAGAACCTAGGATATCCTTGCTTGATTGAGCGAATTTGTCGCACCTTCTCTATAGATCTGATTGGGAACTCTATTGGAACTCCCAAGCTAGTCCGCTCTTGTACCTTGAAACATATGAAGGAAAATGCTTGCAAGAGACAAAGAAGCGACACACTTGATGGCACATGTGATTCCACCTCCATGAATCTTCTTCATCAAATTCTCAAAGGTGTTGATAAGATTAGTGCCAAGGTAAAGTGTGTGCAAGAACAATTTACTTGTGATTGCTACTAAGTTTCCAGAAATCAAGGATGACATGGATAGGATTCAAGCCACTCTTATGGTCTCTGATGATGAAGATGATGACTAGATTTTTGTGCTTTATCCATTGTATTTTAGAGTTGTTTATTTTGTTTTGTCTAGGAAACTTCTTATGAGAATTTTTATTCTTGTGTTTTTTAAGAAGGATAACTAGGGTTTGGAATAGCCATTTTTATGAGTACACATAGCTATGTCCAACGTTTTCATCTTCAATGTTTTTATATTTTAAATTCTAAGTTATTTGGAAGATGATTTTTGCAGTATTAATCTTTATGATTTCATATATTGCAAATTGTTATAGGATATGTTGTTTACGTCCGTGAACCTTGGCTGTCCCATACTTGTTCAAAATCTATCTCTATTATATGTCGATATGAATGTATTGATAAAATATAGAATGGAATTTTGAATACAAAAGTTAAGCCTTTTATGTCATTTTTGATGGAAGAAAGGATAAACTTTTGTTTACAAAGATTACGTCTATTATATGTCATTGTGCAAATAGTGATGAAAAATATAATGAATATTTGTTTATTCCGCAATATTGGTCTTTCCCTGATCCACATCTTTGTGCATATACTGTGTCGCTCTGTAAGTTCTCTCATGTCAAGCATGGCCAATTGAATTGATCATTTTTGTAGCTAATTCAAATTGTGATGTTTGGATACAAATTCATGTTCTCATGTGATTTGATTATGTCCAAAGAAATCCTTCTTTTCTCGTAAAAGTAAGGTCGCTCTTGTTATTCTTTCAGGAATGACATTTTATGGGGGAGAGTTCTTTTTGAACTTGTGCTTAATTGCCAAATAAACTCCTTGATGAATGCATTTAGCTTCGTCTATATGATTGCATCTAAATAAGTTGGTATGTTATTCTCTTTTGGTCATGAAGTATCTCTATGAAAAATTCATGAGGATCCCACTAGTTTTCGTACCTTTGCCAATTTATATTGACAAAAAGGGGGAGAATTAATGTGTAGTTTCATACTACAAATACATATGGTTTACAGATCATTATGTAAGGGGGAGTGGTTTTCATGTCGATATGAAGTATTGACTAAGGGGGAGTGATACATATCACCATAGTATTGTTGTCAAATTTTTGATACAATTGAACTTTGATGATGTGTAATGATACTATGACACTGTATAACAATGATTGAGAGCAATTATTTTTTCACATTGTTATCTCTACGGATCTTCAACAACTATGATGCTGAGTTGAACACGTTTAGAATCATGGAGTACTTGGAAGTGACGAAGATTTTGAGTCGTGTTGAAGATGCCAAGGAGATCAAGCATTTGGATGAGAAGCTACAAAGTATTATTTATTTTGTAATCCATATGTATTGACAAAGGGGGAAATTGTTGGAGCACTACTCGGTCGAACTCGCATGCGTTGTTATCTCAAGCATGTTTGTCAATGTTAGTGATCAAAATTATAAGTCTTGATTTCTAGTCTACTTATATATGTCTCGGACTAGGAAATAGATTGTGTAGTTGAGCCTTAGACTTCACGGCGTTCATCATTTGAAGACAAAGAACTACTAAGGAGAGCTTGTGGAACTTCATCAACAAAAGGTATGTGGAGACTGAAACTCATCTATCACTTGGAAAGACTATTTCTACTCTATCTCCTATATTGAGACATAAGTCGTATTACGATATAGTTTTATATTATACACATTTGAGATTTCGAGCTAAGTTTATCTCGCTTACATATTTCTAGGAATATGTGTTGGCAAGCTTTCGCTTCGACCAAGTTCATCTTATATTCTTGACGCAAGTCAAAAGATGATCATGTGAAAATTGCCGAGTAACATATTATATGGTTTGTGTGATACAATTATTTGGTGTAGACTTGGAATATTTCGTTATGATTATTTCAATAACATGAAAATTGCTTTGATGCTAATAGTGTGTGAAAATGGCTATTGTCATCCTCTAAGAAAGGTTCAATGATTGAAATAAGAGTTTAGAACACTTAACCATTATTGGATATGACATGTTGTGTACTCTTGCACATATGTAATCCATGTCCGGGAACCATAGTA
This sequence comes from Papaver somniferum, assembly GCF_003573695.1. NCBI lineage: Eukaryota > Viridiplantae > Streptophyta > Magnoliopsida > Ranunculales > Papaveraceae > Papaver > Papaver somniferum. The sequence goes on from NC_039358.1 coordinate 64,653,530, forward strand.
TGCGTACCCGTACGCATACCTCTGGGCTTGAGAAATCCGAGAACCTAAGTATGCGCACCCGTTCGCATACTGGCGTAAGGTTCATGTCTGAATATTTCTGCTGGGATTGGAAGTACGTGTACCCGATTGCGTACTGGCGAAACCCAATCTTGGTCCGGGTATTTCAAGTATGCGTACTCGTTTGCATACTTGAAGGTTAAAGTTCTAAAATCGATTATGTACATGTACTTAAACATTTATATAATAAGGAATATAATCTTTCCAAATCGTGGTTATAATGTTCATAATTGATTCGAGTGAATCAAACCGATTTTGCTTCAATTGTGTTCTTGTATACTTCTATGAGAATATAGCAATTTAACAACTCTTTAACTAGTTTCATTTGAGTCATTTGAACTAGTTATGTTTAAGATGAATAAGGTTGATATGAGAGTGTTCATATGGCTAACTGTTAGAGCATTGCTCGGTCAAACTCGCATGCGTTGCTATCTCAAGCATGTTTGTCAATGTTAGTGATCAAAACTATAAGTCTTGATTTCTAGCCTATTTGTAGATGTCTCGGACTAGGACATAAATAGTGTAGTTGATCTTAAATCTCCCGACGTTCATCTCTTGAAGACGAAGAACTACTAAGGGGAGCTTGTGGAACTTCTTCGACAAAAGGTATGTGGAGACTTGAACTATCTATCATTTGGAAAGTCTATTTCTACTATCTCCAATATTGATATGTAAGTCGTGCTATGATATAGTTTCTCTATACACATTTGAGATTTCGAGTTGAGTATATCTCGCTTACATATTTCTCGAAATATGTGTTGGTAAGATTTCGCTTCGACCAAGTTCATCTTATATCATGAGAAAATTTCCGAGTAACATCTTACATGGTTTGTGTGATACAATCATTTGGTGTAAGACTTGGAAGGTTCCAATAATGATTATTTCAATATCTTCAAAATTGCTTTGATGTTGATAGTGTGTGAAAACGTCTATTAACATTATAGAAGAATGTTTCAATGATTGAAATAAAGAGTTGATGATGTAACCATCTTTGGATATAAGCATATATAGTGTGTTCGCACATTAGTGTATAAGTCCATAAACCGGGAACCAAGAGTATGCATATGTGTGTATACGGATTTGGTGAAGGAGACAGGTTAAGTATGCGTACCCGTACCCATACTGGCGGAAGTTCTCAAACCAAGAAATTCCGCTGAGCTTGGTTGTGACAAAACTCACAAACCAGTCACCTTAAGTATGCGTACCCATACGCATACTGGCGGAAGTTTTTTGAACCGAAAATTTCTGCTGAGTTTGGAAACTTCACAAACTCAAAACCGGTTGCTTAAGTACGCATTCCCATACGCATACTTAAGCTGGTTACTTTGTCAAATCGGTCAAGTTCATGAACTTAAATATTTAATTCATAAGGAATGCAATCTTTGCAAACCGTGGCTATAATGTTCATGATTGATTCAAGTGAATCATACCAATTTGATTTCAATTGTGTTTTCTAAACAATTGAACAACTCTTAAATAGTTTCATTTGAGTCATTTGAAATAGTTATGGTCAAGATGAATAAGGTTGATATGAGAGTAATCATATGGCTAACCTCGGTTAACTATTTGTGAACCAACATGGTGTGCACGTTTAGATACGGCTACATAAACCTAAATGAGGGTACATTTCATTTGTGTGTAACAAGCTAAGTTCGATCTAACGGTTGAAAAATATTAGCTTGGTTGAATAAGGTTTTTCGTCTAACGGTGATTATTGAATGCTTTGTTACCAAGGTAACTTGGATTGCAAACCATGATTTGAAATCTATATAAAGGAGAACTCTAGCAACTGGGAAAACTAATCCCCACACCTATTGTGTGTTACTAGTTGCATAACTAGAGTCGATTCTCCTTTAACCTTAGGTTTCTTCTCGAGACCCTGTAGGTTAACGACTTGAAGACTTCATTGGGATTGTGAAGCCAGACCCAACTATTATCTTTGTAGTTGCGTGATCGGATCTTGTTGTTTCTATCCTGTTGGGTGCAATTTGAATAATTGGCTCGAGATTTTATATCTCCGATATGCAAGATAGAAAAGTAATCACAAACAAACTTCGTCTCATCGTTTGTGATTCCGCAATAACTTGTTTCGCTAGTCGATTAAGTTTATTGTGAGGTGATTGATAATACTAGGTTGTTCTTTGGGAATATAAGTCTGGTTTATCAATTGGTTCCTGTTCACCTTTATTTATCAAAAGACGGAATAAAACCCGTAGGTATATTCGTGGGAGACGGATTTATCTATTACCTTAGACTTTTCTGTGTGATACAGATTTTTTTATTAAAGTCTTCGACTTTGGGTTGTAGCAACTCTTAGTTGTGGGTGAGATCAGCTAAGGGAATCAAGTTTCTAGTATCCTGTTGGGATCAGAGACGTAAGGAGCGCAACTGTACCTTGAATCAGTGTGAGATTGATTAGGGTTCAACTACAGTCCAGTTTGAAGTTAATTGGTAGTAGGCTAGTGTCTGTAGCGGCTTAATACAATGTGGTGTTCAATCTGGATTAGGTCCCAGGGTTTTTCTGCATTTACGGTTTCCTCGTTAACAAAATTCTGGTGTCTGTTTTATTTCTTTTCCGCATTATATTTTGTTATATAATTAAAATATCACAGGTTGTGCGTTAAGATCAATCAATTAGAATATCCAACCTTTGGTTGTTGATTTACATTGATTGACACTTGAACATTGGTCTTTGGTACCGTTCAAATAATTCCTCTTATATTCAATCAGGCTCACAGATTTCTATTTGCTGATTGCGGATTGAATTAAGAGTTAGAGATATTAAACTCTTTGATATACTTTATTCTAGATTGAGTCTGACTGTTTAGTTGATTCTGTAGAAAGTGTATTGGAGTAAGTCCTCTCAGATTTCCAAACGAATTGTTGGGTCTAGTTGTTAGACCCTCGCATTTTCAAATGGTATCAGAGCAGGCAAGCACATTAAAGACCTCATAAGTTTGTGTTTTTAGCGATCTGATATGGACAAAGGTGCTATCTCTATAAACGTACCACCAGTCTTCGATGGCTCTAATTACTTATGGTGGAAAATTGCTATGTGTGCCTTTCTTCAAGCGCGTGATTTTCAATCATGGGTTTATGTAGTTAATGACTATGATGCTCCCGTTGTGGAAGTAGGGAATGTGAACGTTCCAAAGAACATTGGTGAATACAATGCTGCTGAGATACTTGATGCAAAGCAAAAATCCGACGGTTTGAATGACATTATACATGCCAATTACCCCAGATCTTCAGCACCATGTGACTACGTGCACTAGGTCTAAAGGAATCTAGGCTTCAAAACCTTAATTCCTATTGGGAAAACCTTCATAGGGCATATGAAGATTCATTTGATGAGATTAATCACAAAGTGTCTGAAATTTTTAATGCATCTTTTGCATTGGGTGAGACTATTCCTGAAAAGGACAATGTGATGAAAATTCTCAGATAGCTGCCATATAAATACGATTCTAAAAAGCATGTCATTGTTGAAGGAAATAACCTTGTTGCTCTTTTCAGAAACACGTTGGTTGGAAAGCTAAAGATCGTTGATCATGAGCACACATCCAAAATTGGAAAGGATGTTGCCTTTAAAGCACAAAAGAACACTAAATTACTCGCCAAAAGTAAAAGTGTTTATGTCTCTAAGGATGATCTTTCTGAGATTAATTTTTCAGGATCCACTCTGTGCCTAGCAGCTTGCACATCTCGGGAGTTCGAATCAGCATATCCACTGACATGTTCTTATTGTTCACTTAAGGGTCATGAACTTTCAAAGTGTTTCAAGTATAAGTACAAGATGAGACATGTCAAGAGACTTCAACGAAGAGCAAATCGCCTAGCAAACAAGCTCAAACTTGTTCAAAAAACCGCTGAGGTATGTAAGATTTTATCCTCTTCAAAGAAGTTGGTTTCCAAAGATAGGTCAAGACCACTAGAAAAAAGAGTATGCTTTAAACATCTTGATAGACAGGGATCTATGAATTCCTTTCAAAAGGGTCATGGTAGACAAATTGTTGTTCACCACAACACTACTTGATTGTGTTGTTTTTGTGCATCTTGTCTCATGTGCCTAATTAAAAGAGACAAGAACTTCCGCACCTTAGGCTTAAAAAGAAAAGAAAAAATCTTTCTGTTTTTCTTTTCTTAGATTTGTTGTATGGTTTGGAATTCTTTCATATCTAATTGATATTGGAAGGAACCTCCCTATTTATCAAAAGAGGGTTATTCTCCACTATTCCACCCTCTTTGCGTGAACCAGTGTTAAAAGGTGATAGGCACATTTTTGTGTCTTATATAATCTCAATTGTATATATTATTAGTGCTCGATTTTATATTTATTATGGCTTTTTATGTCCCTGTAGGTATTTTTGGAGAAATAAGCTTTTGCGGTGAAATTGGCTAAAAAAAGTGGTTTTTACGCTCGTGGGAGAAAATTACTATACGGACTCTCACTTTGGATAATGGGTAACCTAATTACTAAGGGGTGACCCATTTCCAGGCATCTGCTAAAGGGATACCAGCACATGATAGGGGGAGGTCATCTTCATCGTTTTAAAAACTGAAATTGGCGGGAAATTTTGTGCATGCAACTGGCAGAGTTGGGGATTGATTTCGAAGGTGTTTTAGTGAGATTCAATCGCCAGAATTGATTGGGCTGGACGTGATTCAACTAAACAAGCCTGGTATAGTCGTTTGTTTGGATCGAATTGGGCTAGAAACCGAGTTGGAGCTAAACAAGGAAAGTGTTTTTACACGGACCCTATTGAGATTATTTTTAGAAGTTCTAGAGAGACTAAAGACCTAAAAATCTTTCCAAAGATACATATCTATCTAAGGAAGAGTTTGAGACAATCGGGAAAGCTCAGAAACGCGTGGAACAATTTAGAGAAAAGATTATTGCCGTAACTGCCAAGAAAAGAAAAGAAGAGATTTCGAGAAGTTTTGGGGAGATTAAATCGCTCTGTTGGCTATATATAAGTTTTTGGGAGTTCATAGAAGGGAATCGAGAGTTTGGGGGTAAAGCAGAGGAGACGTCGGAGCTGCAGGAGAAGTTGCAGAGTATCTTCTCTGCTGGTGAAGAAGAAGACGAGCTGAAGAACATAGGACCCAGTTGGACAATCGCATAAACCGTGACCTATACTTTCAAACTCAATAGCTTTGTAACAATTTTTCCAACAATTTTCTGAGTTCGCAACAGTTCTGTTAGGGTTCTCTGTAACAGTGGGTTCTGTAACAATTATAACTGTTACAAACACACTGCTTTATACCCCTTCTTCAATAAAACACCTTTTTGAGCTATGGATTATTATTTTGAGCGTGTTTTCACCATGAAGAGCTAAAACCCAACATTGGGATGACGGAGGAAGCCATTCTCTACGCGTGTGGTAAATCTATTTAATTCATTTATGACTTTTGCACTATTTTAAATTGATTCATGATTTTTCTTAATTTATTGTGATTTTGTTTGATGGCGTATGCTTGGTCTTAGTATTTTTGATACGTCATGCTTGTGATTTACAGTCAATCTTTTATAAAATCTACCTTGGCAAAGAATAAAGAGTCAATATTTATTATGTTATGAGCTATAATTGTATGGAATTGATAGTTGAACCACATGAATATGAGAATTGGTGGAATCTTGACTCTCAGTACCTCTCGATATTTGTGACATATTTTGTATATATTTGTTAGTATTAAGTCTGAAATCAAATATTTACAAGTCTTTGAACAAACTTTATTTACCACTTGAAAAACTACATCAATTTTTGGCGCCGCTGCCGGGGAATTTTTGTATTAGGTTTTAGGTTTTAGATTTATTTTATTTCTTTTAGAATTTTTGTTCTCTTTTACGCCTTTGGTAATTTTCGATTCTTTTCATATTGGAGCGAAGCTACAAGGAAAGAAAAAAGTACTATAAAAGGAAAGCATCGCCAAAGAAGGAAAGAAGAGAGGAATCCGAAAGGAGTGAAGAAGAATATTATGTATATAGTTATTTTGTTTTATTTTTAGAAACTGTAAATAAGGTTTTAGTTTTTGTAATTTTTCTTTTTATTTTTGGACACTTTTTGGACTTTATTTTTGGACTGGACATTATTTTTTAAAACCCTAAGGAAGGGTTGGTTTAAATATCAACTGTTTGCAGGGAAGGATGACAGTTACGATACTGTCTCGGCCCCTCGGGTTCGTACACTGACATCGGAGTCGGTGGCCCGTCTGGTACGGGAGGTAAGATTCTATCCACCCACGAATCCCCTGTCAGTGGGTTTTATTTTGTGTGACAACTCACGCCCCTGCAATAGAATATCGAACTGGTATTACAATAGCCAATACAACGAACATCAGACTGAGTTTCAAAATGGGCGTTACTACTTTGACCATAGTGTGAATAATGGTTGGGAACATAAGCCTTTTGAAGGTTATGGTCCATACCATGGTGAGCCCAATTACTATCCACACGCCAACCGGTCATACGAGCAAAATTCCTCTCTACTAGAATCAACACGTAAGTTAGCTGAGTCGACACGTAAGTTAGCAGAAATGAATAACTTAGATATGGACGAAAGCAATGCAACGAGTGAACTTTCTTTCTTAGATTCAATCAGGAAGTCATGTGAGTCGACTCAAAATATTTTGTTAGAGGCCCAGAACATAACTGCTCTTAATTTCCAATACAGTGTTTCCAATAGTACCTTTGAAAATGAAGATAGTTATTCACATAATCAAGATGACGAGGATAAAATTGGTAACACTACTTGTTTAGATGAGGTTCAACCATTTTCATGTTATTATAGTGATGATTATGATGAGGATAGTGTTGATGAAGAATTTGAAATAAGTAGGCATAGTGATCAGGAATTTGTTACTCCAATTGAGCTTAATAATGATAATGTTTCTAGTTCAAATCCAAATAATTTTAATAATTATTCACCTATTCAAAAGGATGAGGATTTGACTAGAGGTACTTCCGTTTTAGACGATGTAGTATTTCCTTTTGATTACGAATCTAATAATGGTTTAGAGGAACGAGTTTCTTCTGAGAATATTGTTTTAGAGTCTAGCGATTTAGAAACATTAGTCTTAGACAAAGAAAGTGAACTTGTAGAGATGAGTGAGGATGAACCTGACTTAGAAGAATCAATTGACCATTTTCAGGAATCTTATGACCTTGAAATTAGGGAAGTTGTGACTAGTCTTTCTAGAAACACTGAAAACTCTAAGTTTGGGGGTGATTATCATTCTCCATGTGCTTTAACTATTAGAAAGTTCCCTCACTTGGGACTTAACATATGTGCCTCAACCATTTTACAAGATTATCTTCATACACGTTTTCCTGAACCTAGTGATGTCCATAAGGAAGTTGAGTTGTTAGAAACCCATCCTCTGGTTGATGTGGTTTACCCAGGCTATGATATCCAGATTGACTTTGTTTTCCCATCAAACATTTTTCGACTAATTGTGGAAACGTATAAGTTGCATATGTGTCAATTATTAAGCTTTGAGACTAAACCTAATTACTTTAGGATATTAGGGTCGACACATTTGTTTAAGGAAGACCACCACTCTCATTGTGGTCAGCTGTGTGAGTCAAAACTGATTGACTTTAAGGATCCACAATTATTCAGGTTATTATTATGTGCTTCTAAGTTTTTACTTGAGTTTTTCCAGACTCTAATACCTGAACCGGACCTTAGCTTTGAGGAATTCCAGCGCATGAAAATATTTTATCTAGACCCTTTCATAGAGCCTGAACCTGAACCACAACTAGATGTAGTTGTCTTAAACAGGAAACTAGACAAGGGTGTGCTTTATTTGTTTATTTTCTTGACAGGTTGCATATTCCTTTTATTTGTGATAGCTCTATTTGGTTTTGATGACCCACAGAAATTTCGGCTATTAGTTTATGATTCCATGAGGTGACTAATCATCTATTAGTCTGGCTGAAGACGTTAAACTTAGCACTTCTTGGGAGGTAACCCAACATTCATGCGACACGGTAATATCTTTCCTTATCTCTTTTGCTTCAAATGGTAACAGTTTCTCCTTGTTCATGCTTTTAATTCCATCTTTAGAACATTGAGGACAATGTTAGATTTAAGTTTGGGGGTATGGGAGAAACCTTTTAGTTGTAGTATGAATAAATAAACTCCAGAGCTTAGAAATTTACGCTTATTGAGGATTGCACTAACTAATCTAAGTGGATAGAAGAATTTTGATCGTAGGAGTTGAGGAACCAATCTGATTAGATGGCAACATCTAGAAGAGTCTATTCATAAAAGCACAGAGCTCAGGTGTTAGAAATAACATGATAGTTTCACCATATCTCGTTGAGTCCTTTTCACTTATGTTTTTATTTTTCTTTTTAAATATGTTTCTAAGTGATTTGGTGGGGCTCACGATTCAAGTTGTTCACCACAACACTACTTGATTGTGTTGTTTTTGTGCATCTTGAGATACCATGAAAAAAAAAGTTGAAAAAATAAAATAAAAATAAAATAAAATTGAGACCAGACCATTTGACCAAAAGGAATAAATTCAATAAAGTCGACCACTGGTACCCTTGTATATGCCATTTGTGTTGACCTAGAGTTAGGTTATCGACCACTGGTTCCCTTGTATATGCCAGTGTGTTGATATTAGTCAGACTAGTACCTCAATACATTAGGATAGGTTCATTTTGGCGGAGGCCTTCAGACAGATATGGGAAACACCGTTCACTTAGTAAACATCAAAACCATCTATGTTTTTCTATATCCATCTTCTTGATCTATCCATGTGATTAGTTTTGACTCCGGATATTGATGTCCATAGTGCAACTATTTGAGTAGAGCTCTGTCACTTTATCTGAATTTTAGTATGCTTGAGTGCAAACTCGTGTACAACAATTGGAATTTCGCATCAGGGTACTTCCTCCTGTAGTCAATAAGTATGCCAACCAAGGAGATTCTTTAGTGCCTTCCGAGGTTCTGTGTAGATAGCTAGGATCTGGAGTATAAAGGTTTTGTGGGTATACCTCTGGTAAGCCCTCCCGAGACTATAAATCGGCCACTAAGGCCACCTAGGGGTTTAAAGGCTTATTGCATACGCTAAATGCAATCGACGATGCCTGCGACAGTGAGTTAGGATTTTATTTTCTATTTGATTTGCTCGAGGACTAGCAAATAATAAGTTTGGGGGTATTTTATAGGCACATTTTTGTGTCTTATATAATCTCAATTGTATATATTATTAGTGCTCGATTTTATATTTATTATGGCTTTTTATGTCCCTGTAGGTATTTTTGGAGAAATAAGCTTTTGCGGCGAAATTGGCTAAAATAGTGGTTTTTACGCTCGTGGGAGAAAATTACTATACGGACCCTCACTTTGGATAAGGGGTAACCCAATTACTAAGGGGTGACCCATTTCCAGGCATCTGCTAAAGGGATACCAGCACAGGATAGGGGGAGGTCATCTTCATCGTTTTAAAAACTGAAATTGGCGGGAAATTTTGTGCATGCAACTGGCAGAGTTGGGGATTGATTTCGAAGGTGTTTTAGTGATATTCAATCGCCAGAATTGATTGGGCTGGACGTGATTCAACTAAACAAGCCTGGTATAGTCGTTTGTTTGGATCGAATTGGGCTAGAAACCGAGTTGGAGCTAAACAGGGAAAGTGTTTTTACACGGACCCTATTGAGATTATTTTTAGAAGTTCTAGAGAGACTAAAGACCTAAAAATCTTTCCAAAGATACATATCAATCTAAGGAAGAGTTTGAGACAATCGGGAAAGCTCAGAAACGCGTGGAACAATTTAGAGAAAAGATTATTGTCGTAACTTCCAAGAAAAGAAAAGAAGAGATTTCGAGAAGTTTTGGGGAGATTAAATCGCTCTGTTGGATATATATAAGTTGTTGGGAGTTCATAGAAGGGAATCGAGAGTTTGGGGGTGAAGCAGAGGAGACGTCGGAGCTGTAGGAGAAGTTGCAGAGTATCTTCTCTGCTGGTGAAGAAGAAGACGAGCTGAGGAACATAGAACCCAATTGGACAGTCGCAGAAACCGTGACCTATACTTTCAAACTCAATAGCTTTGTAACAATTTTTCCAACAATTTTCTGAGTCCGCAACAGTTCTGTTAGGGTTCTCTATAACAGTGGGTTCTGTAACAATTATAACTGTTACAAACACACTGCTTTATACCCCTTCTTCAATAAAACACCTTTTTGAGATATGGATTAATATTTTGAGAGTGTTTTCACCATGAAGAGCTAAAACCCAACACAGGGATGACGGAGGAAGCCATTCTCTACGCGTGTGGTAAATCTATTTAATTCATTTATGACTTTTGCACTATTTTAAATTGATTCATGATTTTTCTTAATTGATTGTGATTTTGTTTGATGGCGTATGCTTGGTCTTAGTATTTTTGATACGTCATGCTTGTGATTTACAGTCAATCTTTTATAAAATCTACCTCGGCAAAGAATAAAGAGTCAATATTTATTATGTTATGAGCTATAATTGTATGGAATCGATAGTTGAACCACATGAATATGAGAATTGGTGGAATCTTGACTCTCAGTACCTCTCAATATTTGTGATATCTTTTGTATATATTTGTTAGTATTAAGTCTGAAATCAAATATTTACAAGTCTTTGAACGAACTTTATTTACCACTTGAAAAACTACATCAAAAGGTTCCATAACCCTACATTCCTTTTTCCTTCTCTGAAACTCTTTTCATCTTAAGACTGCTTCTTGAGTTTATAGTGTGATTTCCTCTCACAAACCCATACACGTTTGGAGACTCCAAGCATCATGAGTTCTGATGGAAAAGATGTTAATGTGATTGTTAAGCCATCAATCATAAAGGAAAAACAAAAATATTCGTTGCTTCCGACTTTGAAAAGAAAAAGAAGGAATGTGAGAAAGCAAAGAGTTGTTCCTTCAAATTCTCAGAAGTTTTCTAATGTTTTTGAAGAGTTGAAAGAAGCAAGGAAGGAGATTAAGCAAATAAAGGCTTTTGTTATGAGAACTCTCGAAATTTAGAAGACCCTGGTTCGACATCATCAGCCTAGTTTGTTTGTTGGAATTGACTCCTTTCTCCATGAAACCTATGTACCTATGGCTGTTGACTACTAGGAGTTCGGGGACGATAAAGAATTCTTCAGAGGTCTCAATGTCTAGTAAATCTTCTTTTGTGTTTTTAGAAGAATAACTAGGGTTTGGAATTGCCATTATTGTGAGTACACATATCTATGTCCAATGATTTTCATCTTCATTGTTTTTAGATTTATTTATTTAAATTCTAAAGTATTTTTTGGAAGATGAATTTTGCAATTTTAATCTTTATGATTTTATATATTGCAAATTGTTATGGGATATGTTGTTTACGTCCGTGAACCTGTGACTGTCCCATACTTGTTCAAAAGTAATATCTATTATGTCGATATGAATGTATTGTTGGAAGATAGAATGAACTTTTGATTCTCCTTTGATTATTTAGTTGTTGCTCCGTAAGTTCGCTTATGTCGAGCATGACCAATTAAATTAATCATTTTCTTGTGGTTAATTTGGTTGTTATTTTTTATTATTATTGAACTAACTATGGTTTCCTTGTGGTTATTTCAATTGAATGTTGTGGACACAAATTCATGTTTTCATGTGATTTGTTTGTCCAAAAGAAATCCTTATTTTCTTGTGAAAGTAATGTCGCCTTTGTTGTTCCTTCGGGAATGACATTTTATGGGGGAGAGTTCATTTTGAACTTGTGCTTAGTTTCCAAGTCTTTGTAGGGAGTGCGGCTGTGGAATTTTTTAGGGGTTATCTTGTATCTTCATTAACTCCTTGATGAATGCATTTAGCTTCGACTTTATGATTGCATCTAAATTTTTTGGTATGTTAATACACCTTTTGGTCGTGATGTATCTCCGTGGAAATTTTATTAGGATCCCACTAATTTTCGTACCTTTGCCAATTTTGTTGACAAAAAGGGGGAGAATTAATGTGTAGTTCACACTACAAATACATATGGTTTACGAATCATTATGTAAGGGGGAGTGGTTTTCATGTTGAGATATGTATTGACTAAGGGGGAGTGATGCATATCGCCATAGTGTTATTGTCAAAGTTGTGATACAATTGAACTTTGATGCTGTGTATAATACTATGACACTGTATAACAATGATCAAGAATATTTTGTTTTCTCATTGTTATATCTACGGATCTTCAAAAATTGTGATGCTAAACTTACAACCTTTAGGATCATGGAGTACTTGGAAGTGACGAAGATTTCGAGTCGCGTTGAAGATGCCATGGAGATCAAGCATGTGGATAAGAAGCTTATTTTTTTTTTATATTTTTTATAATCCATATGCATTGATAGTTTTGTCACTAAAATTGATAAAGGGGGAGATTGTATCATTGCTCGGTCAAACTCGCATGTGTTGCTATCTCAAGCATGTTTGTCAATGTTAATGATCAAAACTATAAGTCTTGATTTCTAGCCTATTAGTAGATGTCTCGGACTAGGACATAGATAGTGTAGTTGAGCTTAAATCTCTCGACATTCATCTCTTGAAGACGAAGAACTACTAAGGGGAGCTAGTGGAACTTCTTCGCCAAAAGGTATGTGGAGACTTGAACTTATCTATAACTTGGAAAGTCTATTTCTACTATCTCCTATATTGAGACATAAGTCGTGTTACGATATAGTTTTTTCTATACACATTTGAGATTTCGAGCTGAGTATATCTCGCTTACATATTTCTCGAAATATGTGTTGGTAAGCTTTCACTTCGACCAAGTTCGTCTTATATCATGAGAAAATTGCCGAGTAACATCTTACATGGTTTGTGTGGTACACTCATTTGGTGTAAGACTTGGAAGGTTTCAATAATGATTATTTTAATATCTTGAAAATTGCTTTGATGTTGATAGTGTGTGAAAACGGCTATTAGCATTATAGAAGAATGTTTCAATGATTGATATAAAGAGTTGATCATTGAACCATCTTTGGATATAAGCATATATAGTGTGTTCGCACATTAGTGTATAAGTCCATAAACCGGGAACCAAGAGTATGCATATGTGTGTATACGGATTTGGTGAAGGAGACAGGTTAAGTATGCGCATACTGGCGGAAGTTCTCAAACCGAGAAATTCTGCTGAGTTTGGTTTTGACAAAACTCACAAACCAGTCACCTTAAGTATCGTACCCGTACGCATACTGGCGGAAGTTTTTTAAACCGAAAATTTCGGCTGAGTTTGGAAACTTCACAAACTCAAAACCGGTTGCTTAAGTACGCATACCCGTACGTATACTTAAGCTGGTTACTTTGTCAAATCGGTCAAGTTCATGAACTTAAACATTTAAATCATAAGGAATGCAATCTTTGCAAACTGTGGTTATAATGTTCATGATTGACTCAAGTGAACCAAACCGATTTGATTTCAATTGTGTTTTCTAAACAATGGAACAACTCTTAACTAGTTTCATTTGAGTCATTTGAACTAATTATGGTTAAGATGAATAAGGTTGATATGAGAGTAACCATATGGCTAACCTCGGTTAACTATTTGTGAACCAACATGGTGTACACGTTTAGGTACGGCTACATAAACCTAAATGAGGGTACATTTCATTTGTGTGTAACAAGCTAAGTTCGATCTAACGGTTGAAAGATATTAGCTTGGTTGAATCAGGTTTTTCATCTAACGGTGATTATTGAATGCTTTATTACCAAGGTAACTTGGATTCCAAACCATGATTTGAAAACTATATAAAGGAGAACTCTAGCAACTGGTAAAACTAATCCCTACACCTCTTGTGTGTTACTAGTTGCATAACTAGAGTCGATTCTCCTTTAACCTTAGGTTTCTTCTCGATACCCTGTAGGTTAACGACTTGAAGACTTCATTGGGATTGTGAAGACAGAACCAATTATTATCTTTGTAGTTGCGTGATCGGATCTTGTTGTTTCTATCGTGTTGAGTCCAATTGGAATAATTGGCTCGAGATTTTATATCTCCGATATGCAAGATAGAAAAGTAATCACAAACAAACTTCGTCTCATCGTTTGTGATTCTGCAATAACTTGTTTCGCTAGTCGACTAAGTTTATTGTGAGGTGATTGATAATACTAGGCTGTTCTTCGAGAATATAAGTCCGGTTTATCAAATGGTTCATGTTCACCTTGATTTATCAAAGACGGAACAAAAACTCTTGGGTATTTCTGTGAGAGGCAGATTTATTCAATCCTATGGACTTTTCTGTGTGAGACAGATTTGTCTATCAAGTCTTCGACTTTGGGTCGTAGAAACTCTTAGTTGTGGATGAGATCAGCTAAGGGAATCAAGTGCGAAGTATCCTGCTGGGATCAGAGACGTAAGGAGCGCAACTATACCTTGAATCAGTGTGAGATTGATTAGGGTTCAACTACAGTCCATTACGAAGTTAATTGGTAGTAGGCTAGTGTCTGTAGCGGCTTAATACAGTGTGGTGTTCAATCTGGACTAGGTCTCGGGTTTTTTCTGCATTTGCGGTTTGCTCGTTAACAAAATTCTGGTGTCTGTGTTATTTCTTTTCCGCATTATATTTTGTTATATAGTTGAAAAATCACAGGTTGTACGTTAAGATCAATCAATTAGAATATCCAACCTTTGGTTGTTGATTTACATTGATTGACACTTGAACATTGATCTTTGAACCGTTCAAGTAATTCCTTTTATATTCAATCAGGCTCACAGATTTCTATTTGATGATTACGTATTAGATTAAGAGTTAGAGATATTAAACTCTTTGATATACTTTATTCTAGATTGAGTCTGACTGTCTAGTCGATTCTCTAGAAAGTGTATTGGAGTAAGTCCTCTCAGATTGCCAAACGAATTGTTGGGTCTGGTTGTTAGAACCCCGTATTTTCAGTTGGTATCAGAGCAGGAAAACACATTGAAGACCTCATAAGTCTGTGTTTGTAGCTATCTGATATGGACAAAGGTGTTATCTCTATAAATGTACCACCAGTCTTCGATGGCTCTAATTACTTATGGTGGAAAATTTCTATGCGTGCCTTTCTTCAAGCTCGTGATTTTCAATCATGGGTTTATGTAGTTAATGACTATGATGCTCATTGTGGTAGTAGGGAATGTGAATGATCCAAAGAACATTGGTGAATACAATGCTGCTGAGATACTTGTTGCACAACAAAACTCCGACGGTTTGAATGCCATCATACATGCCATTACCCCAGATCTTCAGCACCATGTGACTACGTGCACTAGGTCTAAAGATGCTTGGGATATCTTAGAAACCGTATTCGAAGGTAATACTAGTGAAAAGGAAGCTAGGATTCAAAACCTTAATTCCGTCTGGGAAAACCTTCATATGGCAGATGAAGATTCATTTGATGAGTTTAATCACAAAGTGTCTGAAATTGTTAATGCATCTTTTGCATTGGGTAAGACTATTCCTGAAAAGGACATTGTGATGAAAATTCTCAGATCGCTGCCATCTAGATACGATTCTAAGAAGCATGCCATCGTTGAAGGAAATAACCTTGATGCTCTTTCCAGAAACACGTTGATTGGAAAGCTAAAGATCTTTGATCATGAGCACACATCCAAAATCGGAAAGGATGTTGCCTTTAAAGCACAAAAGAACACTAAATTACTCGACAAAAGTAAAAGTGTTTATGTCTCTAAGGATGATCTTTCTGAGACTGATTCATCAGATGAAGATCTTGACAAATCAGTCTCTATGATCACAATACAGTTTAGGGATCTTCTATTGAAGAGAAGTAAACGGTTTTCATGAGACAAACCTAGGTCGTCAGTTAAACCTCACAATCGCGTTCCTCCTAAAAAAAGGGATGCTGAAGAGGATGATGATAAGGATTTGCCACAATGATTTAAGTGTAAAGGTTTTGGTCATTTTGCAAATGAGTGCCCAAATCGCAGAAAATACACTGGAAACAAAGGTCTTGCTGCAACTCTTGACGAAATGTCTGATCACTATGATTCCAATGAAGACGAAAATCAAGTGTTGCACTTCTTTGTGAAGATATAGATTTTGATAACTGTAGAAATACATAAATCAATCTTGATATTCTTTCAAAAAGAAACTCAACCAATCTGGAAGAAGAAATTAACCTTTCTGTTGGAAACTCTATGTCTGATTTTTCAGGATCCACTCTGTGCCTAGCAGCTTGCACATCTCGGGAGTTCGAATCAGCATATCCACTGACATGTTCTTATTGTTCACTTAAGGGTCATGAACTTTCAAAGTGTTTCAAGTATAAGCACAATATGAGACATATCAAGAGACTTCAACGAAGAGAAAATCGCATAGCAAACAAGGTCAAACTTGTTCAAAAAACGGCTGAGGTATGTAAGATTTATCCTCTTCAAAGAAGTTGGTTTCCAAAGATAGGTCAAGACCACTAGAAAAAAGAGTATGGTCTAAACATCTTGATAGACAGGGATCTATGAATTCCTTTCAAAAGGGTCATGGTGGACAAATTTTTGTTCACCACAACACAATTTGATTGTGTTGTTTTTGTGCATCTTGTCTCATGTGCCTAATTAAAAGAGACAAGAACTTGCGCACCTTAGGCTTAAAAATAAAAGAAAAAATCTTTCTATTTTGCTTTTCTTAGATTTGTTGTATGGTTTGGAATTCTTTCATATCTAATTGATATTGGAAGGAACCTCCATGTTTATCAAAAGAGGTTTATTCTCGCCTATTCCACTCTCTTTAGGGTCGTGAATCGTGCGTGCGTGAACCAGTATTAAAAGGTTCCATAACCCTACATTCCTTTTTCCTTCTCTGAAACTCTTTTCATCTTAAGACTGCATGTTGAGTTTATAGTGTGATTTCCTCTCACAAACCCATACACGTATGGAGACTCCAAGCATCATGAGTTCTGATGGAAAAGAGGTTAATATGATTGTTAAGCCATCAATCATAAAGGAAAAATAAAAATCTCCGTTGCCTCCGACTTTGAAAAGAAAAAGAAGCAATGTGAGGAAGCCAAGAGCTATTCCTTCAAATTCTCAGAAGTTTTCTGATGTTTTTGAAGAGTTGAAAGAAGCAAGGAAGGACATTAAGCAAATAAAGGATTTTGTTATGAGAACTCTCGAAATTCAGAAGGCTCTGGTTCGACATCATCATCCTAGAAGGTTTGTTGGAATTGAATCCTTTCTCCATGAACCCTATATACCTATGGTTGTTGACGACAAGGAGTTCGGGGACGATAAAGAATTCTTCAGAGGTCTCAATTTCTAGTAAATCTTCTTTTATGTTTTTAGAAGAATAACTAGGGTTTGGAATAACCATTATTGTGAGTACACATAGCTATTTCCAACGATTTTCATCTTCAGTGTTTTTAGATTTATTTATTTAAATTCTAAAGTATTTTTTGGAAGATGATTTTTGCAATTTTAATCTTTATGATTTTATATATTGCAAATTGTTATGAGATATGTTGTTTACGTCCGTGAACCTGTGACTGTCCCATACTTGCTCAAAAGTTATCTCTATTATGTCGATATGAATGTATTGATGGAAGATAGAATGAACTTTTTACATTACAAAAGTTAAAGCCTTTTATGTCATGTTTTTGATGGAAGAAAGGATAAAACTTTTGTTTACAAGGATTAAGTCTATTATATGTCATTGTGCAAATAATGATGCAAAATAGAATGAATCCTTGTCTACTCCGCAGTATTTGGTCGATCTCCGATCCACAATCTTTGTGCATATATTGTGTTGTTCCATAAGGTTTCTTATGTTGAGAACAATCGACTGAGTTGATTATTTTCTTATGATTAACTTAGTTGTTGCTCCGTGAGGTTCCATATGTCGAACATGATCAACTAAATTAATCATTATCTTTTGATTATTTAGTTGTTGCTCCGTAAGTTCGCTTGTGTCGACCATGACCAATTAAATTAATCATTTTCTTGTGGTTAATTTGGTTGTTATTTATTATTGAACTAACTATGGGTTTCCTTGTGGTTATTTAAATTGAATGTTGTGGACACAAATTCATGTTTTCTTGTGATTTGTTTGTCCAAAAGAAATCCTTCTTTTCTTGTGAAAGTAAGGTCGCCTTTGTTGTTCCTTCGGGGATGACATTTTATGGGGGAGAGTTCATTTTGAACTTGTGCTTAATTGCCAAATATTTGTGGGGAGTGCGGCTGTGGAATTTTTTAGGGGTTATCTTGTATCTTCATTAACTCCTTGATGAATGCATTTAGCTTCGGATTTATGATTGCATCTAAATTTTTTGGTATGTTAATACACCTTTTGGTCATGATTTATCTCCGTGGAAATTTCATTAGGATCCCACTAATTTTCGTACCTTTGCCAAAATTGTTGACAAAAAGGGGGAGAATTAATGTGTAGTTCACACTACAAATACATATGGTTTACGGATCATTATGTAAGGGGGAGTGGTTTTCATGTTGAGATATGTATTGACTAAGGGGGGAGTGATGCATATCGCCATAGTGTTATTGTCAAAGTTGTGATACAATTGAACTTTGATGCTGTGTAATAATACTATGACACTGTATAACAATGATCGAGAATATTTTGTTTTCTCATTTTTATAGCTACGAATCTTCAACAACTGTGATGCTGAACTTACAACCTTTAGGATCATGGAGTACTTGGAAGTGACGAAGATTTCGAGTCGCGTTGAAGATGCCATGAAGATCAAGCATGTGGATAAGAAGCTTATTTTTTATATTTTTTGTAATCCATATGTATTGATAGTTTTTCACTAAAATTGACAAAGGGGGATGTGAATACCAATATTCTGCGGAGCACATGTCAAGGTCTTAGTGGCCGCATACAAGATAACTTTGTAGCCCTCGCTATGCAGAGAAATCCAAGTGACATAGGATACCTTCGCAGATCTACTTTATCTCGTCCCAAGAAAGGATGCCTCGACGGCTGAGATGAGAAGAGTAAAAGCCTAGTCTATAAGGAGGAAGCTGGCGAAGGGACAAAGGTAGATGGCATATCTAATCAGCATTAAATAAACAAATCTCTTATCTATACGCATAATCAAGGCACGTGGAGAGAGACGATGTGGCAGAATCCGATTGGCAGAGGATGGCGATGAACGAAGGTACAACCTATACTAAGGTTGCGAAGTTCTCGAAGGAACGTGGGTCAGCTGAGGTGGCAGGGTTCGACTGGATAAAGCACGCGGCGAACGAAGGTACCATTTGTACGAAAGGTATATCAGCAAACGATGAACCCATAGGCAGCAAAGAGATACCTGGAGCAGAAGGGGCTATAAATACCAAGCCTCACCAAAAAAAAAGGGCATTCAATATCTAGGAGGGAAGATCTAGTCTTGAGCTTATACCTCTTCAATGTTTAGAACTTAAGTATTTACCTCAACTTGAGTTCTCTCTATTACTTTGGGAAGCATTTAAGATCTTTGTAACCGCCATAACTTAATACAAAACAATCACTCATTATCCCGTGGACGTAGACGAAAGTCGAACCACGTAATCTCTTGTGTCTCATGATAGCTTAGCAACTTTTATATTATCTTTACATTCTTAGTTGTTATTGTGATCTTGAGTACCCTTTATTACTTAGCACTATTAGTTCAACAGAGGCATCATTACTACTTAGTATTTTATTCTCTGAGCTGTACACATTACGTAGACTACGGGAAAACGAGTAGTCACATTTTGGCACTAGAAAGGTTTTGCTCACCAGCTTGAGTTTTTATATTCCGTCATTTATTTTACTACTGCATCTTCTTTAAACGAAGAGATCTAAGTTCAGCAGCGATGAATCTCACTTTCTAGTGATGGGTTTGTCCGTTGTTTTTGCAAGTTATTTGAGTTCATAACCTCTAAGATCAACAATCTCACATATCTACAAAAGTTTTTACAAAAAACCACCCACAAAACGCTAAAACTTTTGTTTTGTACTAAAACTGCCTTTTCCGACAAAGCATCCTTTAGATCTAAGTACCTCAGACTGCAGAGGAATCTCAGTAAAAGTTAAGGAAGAAAGATCTTCTAAAGCATTTAATAACCCTGTTTTTTGGGAAGATCTGACACCCCTTTTTTATTGGTTTTTAACGTTTTAGGTTATTTCTTCCAAGGGTGTCATAACCATTTAATACCCGTCTTTCCAAACGTCATTTCAGTCATTGTTCTGAAAAAGCTGCTTAGACGTCTTCTGTGTCAGAGCATTAATTGCCAATTTTGGCGAAGGCACCCAAGTAGCAGATTTTTGTCGTTTTTTCTGTGACTACAGGATAGCAAAAGCCGAAGGCATGCAGAAACCAAGTGATGTACCAACAAGCTCACGACCAGCAGTCACAAGAGGAAAATCCCAAAAGCCGTCTCAAGAAAATCAACGAACGGAAGTAGAGGACGGGCAAAGTGAAATAACACGAAGGACGATTGCTAATAAACCACCTATTCCTGCTGAAGGAATGGGGAAAACATCGGGAGCTCAACCACTTTACGACATGCCATTACCAGAGCATCCCAATACCACGCAGCCACCTGCGGCCAACGCAGGGTTACCCATAACCTTAGTTCCTACAGGACGAGGATTGGTAAACCTAACTCCAATCCAGATAGATCCAGACGCACCGGTCATAGAAAAAGGAATGGCTAACTCTGAGGATGCGGCCGACAACACTCCTCAGGGTGGTGGAATCCACAACGAAGAAAAAATATCAGCACAAGTAACAAGGAGCATGAGGATGCAATACACGTGATGGCTCAGGAAAACTAGAACCTAAAGGACATGCTAGACGTGCAAATCGAAGGTTCCCAAACTCGCCCTCCGCTAAAGAGGCGTGAAAACGGAGCTATCTCAGGAAGACGAAGGGTGGATCTCAAACCACCAAAGGCTAACCCAGCAGGGGGATCCATAAGAACACGCCGTGATCCAGATGAGACAGATCCAACATACAATCCCTCCCAGTCCTACTACGACGAGACATTTTCCAGAGATGCTCACAATGTGAGCATGGTTATGGAGCAAATGGAAAAAATGCGGAAGGATATACAAGGCCTAAAAACTGGCCACACAGGTGCAAGACTAGAAGTGGTACTACAAGAGGCAACCACATCTCCATTGCCTTTTCGCATTTTGACGGAACCCATCTCTCCGAAATGCCCGGTACCTACATTCCAGGCATACAACGGTACCTCAGATCCCACAGCCCACCTACGGTATTACACTCGTGTCCTTTCCCATTGGGAAAGAGATGAGGTAGTACTGTGTAGGTACTTCCCTGCAATCTTGACGGGATCAACATTGGCCTGGTATGACAATTTACCAGCAAACTCAATTGACTCTTTTGAGACATACATGTACAACAAATCAATAAAGGTTGGGTTAGATAGGCTGTTTGCTTTAGCTATCGGATCCCGCGAAACATTGATGCAGTACACAGATAGGTGGCGGAAGACATGCCAAGAAATTAGAAAAGTCAATCCAGAAATTAACATTAATTGCTATAAATATGGACTTGATAGAACCTCAACTATCTTCGTGGAGCTTCACAACAGATCCCTTGATTTCGAAGGAGAGCTCAGGGTTGTCCAAGACAGATACATCAGACTCGAAGAAATCCAGAAGGACAACTCCAGGGCACAAGAAAAAAAAACAACAAGTCCGCAAAGAACTAACTCTCTAGAACCAATTCCGGAGATACCTAAGAGGCAAAACGAGACCGGGGGCAGAACCGGCTCTCGAGACAAAAGATCAAAATACGGAGATGGCAAAGGCAGAGGAAAAGGAAGAGACGAGTTCGTAGATAAGATTTACACAAAGCTAAATACCACATTCTCCCACATTCTACGCAAAGAAGGAGCAAAGCCGGGATTTCCTTACCCTAATACTAGGGGAAAGCAACCAGACAAAACGAAGGAGGCCAAGGAGTATTGTGCATACCACCAAGACTACGAGAATACGACTATACGTGCTACCATCTACGGAACGTAATTCAGAGATTCACAGACGAAGGCAAGTTCATGGAGTATGTGCAGATACAACCAGCTGATACTGAGGTATCCCCCAAGAAAAGGGTAGAACTACCTCAGGACGGCAAATACATCAACATGATTACCTTCTCCAGCGGAGGTCAAGAGGAGCTACTCGAAGAAATCCTCGAGTTAGCTTGAAACAGGAGAAAGGTAGAAGCCCACGAAGTGTTCAAGCTAAGCGGACCACCTACTAGCACTTGGGAAGAATGGATGGCCACACCATTAACATTCTCAACAAAAGACGTCAATCAGGAGGTCGAGATGCACAATGATCCACTTGTGATCACTCTTCCAATACATGGATGGAACGTCACGAAGGTCCTCGTTGACGGGGGAAGCTCGTTAAATGTACTGTTCTACGAACCCTACCTACGCATGGGTTTGACAGTGGAGCAGATGGACTCTTCCACTTGCATAATATACGGTTTCAATGGAGCAGTCTCTAGGCTAAAAGGAGAAATCGTCTTGCAGGTACGTGCGAGACCCTTAGTAACAAATACAAGGTTCTGTGTGGTGGAGGCACCTTCACTCTACAATGTAATCATGGGAAGGCTATGTGTCCATAGATTACGAGGAACAACATCGAAATATTACCGGTACCTTCGATTCCCTACACCCATGGGTGAAATGGAAATCAAGGGTGACCAGCAAGACGCAAGGCTATGCAATCTAGCAGAGGTCAGACTCAACGAAGAAAGAGTTGCCGCCCAGCAGCACGAAAGAAAAAGACGAAAGGAAAACAATAAATAAGTGAAGGACGGAGCCTTCTCAGTACCCGAATCCACCTCAGTTCTGGAGACAAGCACCTCCGCCACTCCATGGGAAAACGTCTCTGCCAAATGACAATTACAGAAAAGCACTCCTCAACTCCCTCAGAAACAAACCTTCTCACCGGTGGAACCAACAAAAAAGTCAACATCGGAACAGAGGTGGAACCAAAGATGGTCAACATCGGAACTTTACTTGAAGAGGAAGAGGAGACGCAACTACAAAGGATGCTAAAGGACTAAGCAGATGTATTTGCGTGGTCAATGGAAGACATGCCTGGAATTGACCCGAATTTGGTCTCCCACCACCTTCGTCTCAAACCAGAAATACCACAATTCAAGCAGCGCATTCGCAAGGTAGCAGATATCTACCAAGAAGCGGTGGAAAAGGAATTGCAAAAGCTACTAACCGCAGGGTTCATACGAGAAGTCAAGTATCCAACGTGGATATCCACCATGGTGATTGTGCCCAAGAAGAATGGAGGCGTACGCATTTGCATCGACTTTAGTAATCTCAACAAAGCGTGCCCCAAAGACAGCTACCCGCTGCCAAACATTGACCAACTAGTCAATGCAACTCAAGGTCACTAGAGGCTATCCTTCATGGATGGATACTCAGGTTACAACTAAATCGCCCTTGCAGAAGAAGACCAGGAGTATACTGCGTTCTTTACCCCACGAGGCTTGTATTGTTATACAAGGATTCCTTTTGGACTAAAGAACGCGGGGGAAACATACCAGCGATTGGTAGACAAAATCTTTAAGCCATGGATAGGCAAAATACTGGAGGTCTACGTGGACGATATGCTTGTCAAGAGCAAAGAGGCGAAAAACCACTTGTCAGACCTAAAGGAAATATTCGAAGCCATGAGAAACTTTCACATGAAGGTGAACCCGGAGAAATGCACATTCGTAGTAACCTCAGGAAAATTCCTGGCTTACTTGGTAATTAAGCGAGGAATAGAAGTGGACCCCGAAAGGGTCAGAGCAATAATGGAAATGCCATCTCCACAAACAATAAAAGGAGTACAAAAGCTAAACAAAATCTTAGCTTCCATGAGAAGATTCATAGCAAGGTCATCTGATAAATGCAAGGCATTTTTCGATACACTGAGGAAAGGAAGCAGTTCATTTGGACCACGGAGTGCGAGCAAGCCTTCCAAAAAATCAAGGAATATTTGACTTCGGTACCTATCCTACAGAAGCCGGAGCCAGGTGAAATTCTTACCTTGTACTTAACAGTGACAAGCTACGCTGTGAGCGCATTATTGGTACGGGACCAAGGACAAGGAGAGAAGGCCATATACTACATCAGCAAAACACTCAGTTCAGCGGAGCGTAATTATACCAAGGTGGATCAGCTCATATATGCCTTAGTAGTGGCAACACAGAAACTAAGGATATATTTCGACGCACATACCATCCGAGTCTTCACAAAGGCTCAAATAAGTCAAATCCTTGACAGCACAGAGAAAATTGGAAGCGTGTCAAAGTGGAATGCCATGATCAAGCAGTTCCACATAATCTTCGAAACTAGGAAGGCTGAGAAATCACAAATCTTAGCAGACTTCCTAACGGACCTACATCTCAACAACGAAGCGGAGATAGATGACATCCCAGGAATAGAGGAATACAAGCAAGAACCAGAAGACCTCTTGGAACCTCAGAATTCACGAAGGTGTGAGATATTCATAGATGGCTCCTCCAACGGAGAAGGCGCGGGCATAGGGATTGCAATAACAACCCCTACTGGAGACCGACTCATCCATGCATTCAGGTTAGAATTCGAACAATACACTAATAATATCACAGAATACGAGGCAGTCATACACGGTCTACGCTTGGCACGGGAGCTAGGCTTATCAGATGTTCGTTTAACTAGCGACTCACAATTAGTCATTAGGCAAATCGAACTCAAATATCAAACTTTGGATCCGGTGCTATATTCGTACCTAAAGTTAGCATAGGAGCATGCATCAAAGATCAACAACGTTACCTTCAGACATGTATGTCGAAAGGATAACAGACACGCAGATGCCTTAGCATTCATATCTTCAATGATAAGGGACAGAAATACCACCTATGTGCAAATTGGAAGGATATACGAGCCTTCTATAGAAGGACCAATCTCAGGAGAAGGGAGGCTTTGGACGTTCAAACCCGAGCCATGAGAGAAGCTGAGAAGGAAAAAGAAGACGAAGAAGAACCAGATAACGAAGTCGAAGAGTCTGACACAGACCAACCAATGTCAGACGAAGAAAACGGAGATGAGGCGGAAGATGATTGGAGGATTCCAATTCACCAATATCTCGACAAAGGAACCTTACCAGAAGATGTCAAGGAAGCTCGGAAGATCGAATCGAAAGAAGCAATGTACAACCTACGTGATGGGATACTATACACAAAGTCATTTCTTGGGCCTCTAATGCGATGCCTCTCACAAACCAAAGGTAGAAAAATACTACACGATATACACAGCGGAGAAGCTGGCAACCATAGCGGAAGAAGGTCTTTGGCAATCAAAGCCAAGATGCAAGGATACTACTGGCTAAGCATGGACGAAGATTCAAAGAACGTGGCTAAGCGCTGAGAAAGATGCCAACTCTTTTCCGGGAAGATTAAAGCACCAGCAACGGAGCTCAACTCAGTCATCAGCCCTTGACCATTTATCAAATGGGGGGGTTGATATTGTTGGACCCTTGATAGAGGGAACATCAAAGAGAAAATACCTTATCGTGGCTACATATTATTTTACCAAGTGGGTGGAAGCAAAGGCTTTGGGAAAAGTTAGGGACACAGATGTCTTTAAGTTCTTGTTTGAGCAAATCATATGCAGGTTCGGGATACCAGCCGCCATAGTCTATGACAATGGCAAGCAATTGCAAGGAAAAAACATAGATATGTTGTTTGATACTTTCAACATTCAGAAGAAAAAGTCCACTCCTATCTACCGTAAGAGCAATGGACAAGCGGAGGCGACTAACAAAACGATAGTGATGATCTTGAAGAAAAAGCTGGGAGCATACAAGAAAAGGTGGTGTGAGAAGTTGCACAATGTCCTATGGGCCTACCGAACTACAAGAAGGGCGGCCACTGGAGAAACTCCGTTTTTGTTAACCTACTGAGCCGAAGCAGTCATCCCAACGGAGATAATACTTCCGACAACAAAGACGGAGGCCTGGGAAAAGAACCTGACAACAGACCTAATGCTATGAAAGCTCGATGATCTTGAAGAAAGGCGGGAAGTGGCTTTGCAAAAGATGGTAAACTATCAACGAAGGCTAGCTCGCGAATACATCAAACGGGTCATCTCTAGAAACTTTGTGGTTGAAGAGTACGTGTTACGTCAAATACCACCATATCAAAGAAAGAAGGAGTGGGGCAAGTTAGCTCCGACATGGGACGGGCCCTACATCATACATGACATCGTCGGGAAGGGGTCATACTACCTAAGGAACCTCAAAGGTGAAGTATTACAATACCCTTGGAACGCAATGTACCTAAATAAGTACTACCCGTAAGTAAATGGTTATTACTCAGGAGAATAAAGGAAGGGGAAAGACCCACCATGTTCTATCCCTGACCAAAGGTATTATAAACCCTACTGATCAATGAAATAAACTTTTTTCTAAGAGAAAATCTATTATTTGATTAAATACAAACTGAGTTAGAATAGACGCCCTCCGTCAGAATTGACGATGAGATAAGGAAAGACATAACTGCGCATATGTCAATACTCGGATCCTCGGAGTAATAGCTCCATTCATGAGGCAACAAGAAAAATTAAGATATCCCCTATAGAGATACCTTGTCGAAGTAAAGCAGCCTTCGCGCTGAACACGTAGGGTTACAGGAAAATTATTGCCCACGTAGGAGCCCTCGCCACTACGGTACCTTCTGGCCAAAGGATACTTAGGTAGGACGATGAATGTTCCACCCAAGGTTAAACATACTTAGAACCTAGTAATAACTTGAACGTGCAAACATCTAGACACAATACGTCTACAAGCAAAATATTCATGCAATAATATAGGTACAATAATAATGTTACCAAAATATGACTAACATGTCTTAAAAGTTGCAGATAGCAAAGATTCAAACCATCAGGAAACATTATTTCAAGGGAAAGAGACGACACAAAGGCCCCTCAGCTGGGGGCAACATACAACAAAGAGTTCAGTTAAGATAGACATAATCAAGGATAAGTGAGACGAGGAAAGACCACACTCTCATCTTGCAGATAATCGATGGCCGACTTCTCAAACTGCGCCTTCATCTGAGAAGACTGAGCCACCAAATCAGAAGCAGACTTTTGACGAAGCTCCGTCATCTGAGAAGTGAGCTGATCGTTATCTTGCTGGAGAGCCTCAACCTTGAACTTAGCAGCAATATCAAACTGGCGGGATATCTCCATTGAAGATATTTGGCCTTCAAGACGGTTGATCTTAGCATTTGCACCCACCAGCTGCTCTTGGAGATCTGCGAATACGAAGGGTGTAAGGACTAAGGGGAAACAACAAAAAATACAAGGGATGCTGCTGGAATATAAGGAACCTAGGCTACCTCTTGAGTGTCTAAGGGATTCTTCTAAACTACACTGAGCCTCAGTAAGATCCACCTCAGCGGCCTCAATATCTTCCACAAGGGTATCACGCTCAGTCCGGAGGTCATCAACATCTATCCAGAGCGAAGCGTTCTCTGAGGATAGAACTCGGTAAACATTTTCTAAATCTTCAAACTTCTCGATCAAAGATGCATGATACATCGAAGATGAGGCGGAGTCAGCCTCAATGAGTTTGTTCTTAAGAGAACAAACCTCAGAAGACAAGACGTTACGCTCTGCAGTAACGAAGTTGACTCTAGTACATAATCAAGCGACTCTTAAATGAGTTTTGATTCACTAAAATATGACAACCAAACTTGACATACCAACGCTTGGTGGGTTCAACCGAGTTATGCTCTAACAATCTCCCCCTTTGTCAATTTTAGTGACAAAACTCTTACAATCATATGGATAAACAAATTGCAAGAATTCATTACACATATGCTTGATTCCCGAATTCAACAGCACAATAACCTGTATACATTCAATCTTTAAATGCCGTTGTTGACATTATAATAACAAAGCTAATACTCCCCCTAAAGGTGAGATAGATAGATTTTATTAATCCACACGTCTTTGTTATACCAATTGATATGATATGTTTCTCCCCCTTAGTCTATGCTTTCACTCTTTCGTTAGATAAACGCTTAAGCACAATTGTCATTTTCCTTAGTGATACCAATCAATATAAAATCAGTATCACTTGTTTACTCCATCTATTTCTCCCCCTTTTTGTCACAAAATGACAAAGAAACGAAAAAATAAAGGACAACACGAAAGGATCTTACAAATCTCAAGATAGACTTGCAACCTATAGAGTTAAGAACGAGGGTTCCACACACCATTTTTGATAACCAATATCAAAACCGAAACTACAAAGTAATTTGTTTTGATATGTTATCAAGGAAATAATTGCCTGAAGCAATTTTCCCAATTTAGTTTAGCAAACCAAAAATCAACTAAGCACCTTAGTCCCTTTGCTAAACTGATTGTACAAATACAATCGCTTCATTCGATAAGACCAAAATAAAGATAACTCTATTTTTCTCATCAGGTTCTAATTATCCATATAACTTAGACCTTTAAGTTTTAAACAAGACAAGTACTAGGTTAGTTAACTAGTATTTCTTGTTAAGGCATTCGATTAGACTTGAATAACCGAAACCTCCACTTTGATGAGTCTAACTAAGATAAACTTATTTTCTCTTATCCGGAATCGAATTGGACTAAAAAATCCATCCCGTATACTCTTTCTTTCGTTAAGCCATAAATAATTCATACAAACAAAAATAAATCAACTTGCATAATTATTCACCTCAACCGGAAGCAA
Organism: Papaver somniferum; assembly: GCF_003573695.1. NCBI lineage: Eukaryota > Viridiplantae > Streptophyta > Magnoliopsida > Ranunculales > Papaveraceae > Papaver > Papaver somniferum. The sequence continues at coordinate 64,682,303 of NC_039358.1, forward strand.
TTGAAACAACATAGACACTATAGCACCGCAATTGCACTGAAATTTTGTAAGCCTAAACAATTGATACTGTAGTTGCAGGAAATCCTACACTACACCCCTCACAAGCTTTCATTAACATTCAACTCATTTTTGAATTAACAATCTTAATTTTATTGACGAATCTTTGAACAATCTTACAAGAAAAGATAAAGGAATCAAGAATAACCACTGCTCTTAATTTTCTCTCTCCTATTTACTTGCTTCTCACTCAAAAAAGATCTCTCCCTTTTCCTTTACAACCGAATGACTATTTATAGGGAAATACATAGTGGATGTCAGCTAATTTGTCCTTTATTTTCGGATATGTCTTGCAACCTTACAAATGTTAATCTCGCAAACTCTCTAATTTCCGCAGGACCATCACATTTTTCTCATGATTTAGTTGACGTCGTTTATTATGTCATTTCTGAAGTTGTTCTGCGACATTGTCGTGTTATGTTGTTAATAATTTCACTGAGGCATTATTGCTGCGAGATTCTGATCCTACATCTTGCCTCTTCTCATATCTTCTCTGCGAAGTAGAGAATGATGTGAGAAATTCCGCAGTTATCCATCACTTCATATTCTGCATTTATCACACGTATCCTTTCTCTCATCTGTTTCTTGACACGTCTTTTGTAACTGCTTCTTTTTAACCGCTCACGTCTTTTCGCATTAATCGTGTTTATCTTCTCGAGAAAAAATTTCCTCTATATATACTCTTTCTTACTCTCTTTTTCTCTCTTTTTATTTTCTCTGCAACTTCATCGTCCTTCTGCAAATTCCGCCATTGCAACTTTTTCTTCTTTCTTCTTCTTTCAATCTTTTTAATTTCTTCTTCATCTTCATATTGTTCCCTCTGTAGATCTTCATCATTCGTAATTTTATTCTTTTTTAATTTTTACGAATTAATCTTCCTGCTGGTGTTTTCCATGGATTCATCGAGGTTAGTTTTCTTTTTTCTTTCTTATGGGTTTTGCTGAAATTGATCTGCTTTACTGCCTTATTTGATGTTGTTTATGTGATTTCCATACTGTTGTTATTTCAGCAAAAACGCCTCTAACACCAAATTTACGGTTCAGAACCCTAATATTTCCAAATCGCAGCATAAGGTTGTTGTAAACAAAAGAAAGTCTGCGGATCAGAAGGTGGTAAGAAACATTATTATTTTCTAATAACACTATTGTTGCCTCTGTTTCTTATCCGGATTGTGATTCGCAGGGTGATAAGGATGCCAACAAACCTCTCAAGAAATCTCTCCACCTCAAAACCGTTGAAACCTCCGTTCCATTTCACTTACTTATCCCTTCAAAATCTCCTGCGACATCTTCACAAGTTAAACCATTATCTCCAATTCGTGAAAAGGTTGCCTCAGATTTCGTCCCTTCAACTGACCTTTTAATGATTTAAACCCCCTTTATTAATCCTTATGTGAATGAAACTTCTTCTCCTTCTATTGATAATGTTTCCCAATCTTCTATCGTTACCAGTTCTCTGCCTGAGCCTCTTCCTTTAAATATTTCTTTCAAAGTTTTGTCTGAGGTTCTTGATGATGTTAAGAAGTCTCCCATTGATCCTGTCAAGTCTGGAGTTTGCGAAATTCTGAGTAACTATTTTGGCTTTGACAGAGCTACTTCGCAAATAGCTTTTGAAAAAGAAATTGAAACCTTGAATAAGAATCTCCAAATGATGACTTTAGAGTGTAATGCTCTTCGTCTCGAAAATCAAAAGCTCCAGAATGTTTCGCTGGATCGCGACAATCTTCGCAAGAAGAATGATGAACTGAGAGGTATGATTTCCTTACCTGTGTCTTCAATTTTCCTTTCTGATGATTTTATCCTTTCCATATTTAATTATCCTTGAAATCCCTTTTCGCGTGTTAATCCTTAAATCAGAAACGAATAATGGAGAGATATCAATTTGAATCTGATGTTGAAGAAGCCCGTGTTGATAAAGAGATTTTGACGGATCAATATAACCAATTAGATAACCTCCATTCATATTCTGTTGATCATATAAATAATCTTACTAATGAAAATACCCAATTAGTTCAGAGGCAAAATTTATTAAGTAATGAAATATCCCGCCTCTCTTATTCTTTAACTAAAGCTAATCTAGGGATGGAAACTTTATCATATGAGAATAAAACTCTATCTCAAGAGAAGCGAACTTTTTTAAACAAGATGGCGATATCTTCGCAACAACTTAGCATCCTTCAGAAAGTATGTGATGACCAAGAACAATCTCTTTGCTCTTTGAGAAATGAACTTAAAGGAGTAACAGAGTCATCCATCGCTGAAAGAGATACACTCATTCAAGGTAGAATAGCTTTAAGTGTAAAGGCGAACCAACTTAAAGAACAATATTCCAAATTAGAAGAATCTTATTCTTCACTTGCGAAGAAAAATGCCTTTCTTATTTCTAAAGAGAAAAATCTTCGATCTCGACTTAAAGCTTTAGTTGGAGATAAATTTGATGATGCGATGAACCGTTGGGAGAATAGTTGTCTGACCTTGATTCAACACCTTATTTCGCAAAAGGAAGGTAGTCATAACAGTTTGACTGCCTTAACTATCTTTTCTTTGTGATACCTTTTTGAGTTCTTCATCTTACTGAAGTTTTGTATTCTACTTTTCGCAGAGTCTGAGAAAAATCTTCATTCCTCCATTTCTGTTTTGGAGGCTAAATATGCCAAAATTCGCAAAGAAAATGCACTACTCGTCTCTGTCCTTACTGGTTCTCGCGACCGAGCAGAAAGAAGACTTGATTATCTTGCTTACTTTAAGGATATTCAAGACAGGAATCATCAGAGAGAATTTCTTCGTCAAGTTCATCTCCGGGATGAAGTTCTTGTGAATGATATTTTATTGTCCAAATCTCTTCCCCCTACATCAATCGAACCTTTGGAAGTATATGATGATGAAATTCCTCGTCCTGCTGACAGTGACTATGATTATGAAAGTGGTGAAGAGAATAATCTTTTGGAAGATGAAGAAGAGATCCCTTCTAAGGAAACAACTGCTGGTGCTAATCAAGATGGAAGCGAAAAATAAATCCCTTCTAAAGAAGTAATTGCTGGCGATAATCAAGATGGAAGCGAAAAAGAAGTCCCTCTCAAAGAAATTATTGTTGGTGAAGATTAGAATCGAAATGAAGAAAAGGCTGGCGATAATGAGAACATTGGCGAAGAGTTTCTTATCTAGTTATATCTTCTTGAACTGTTTCATCTTTATTATTTCTTGCGAATAATATTCTTCAACCAACTTTGGAATTAATTTTCTCTTTTAATATTTTGCTGGCGAGAAAGATATTGCCTCTTGTTTACTGATTCCCATACTTGCCTCTCATTATCTTTCTTGCGAGATATGATTTGTTATGAATATTTATAAATATTTTGTTTTTTCATGTGGTCTTATTTTGCCTTCCTAATTATAGGTCTTATTATGCCACCTCTTGTTATTGCGACAAAATCGCAGGATGTCCTTGCACTTTCATACAAAAACCCATTGATCTTGCCTTAACTTTTTCTTTTGTATTATTGCCTCTTCATGATTGTTGCGACAATATGACAGGTCTAAATATTCTTGCAAAAATAAATCCCCATGACATTGTCGTCGTGCGACAAAATCGCAGGACGTCTTCGCAATTTCATGCGAAAACCCATTGATCTCGTCTTATCTTTTTCTTTAGTATTATTGCCTCTTCAGGATTGTCGCACAAATATGACAAGCCTTAATACCCTTGCGAGTAAAAAGCCTCATGACATTTACGTCTTAAGATACTTATCATCTCCCTAATGGAGGGTGTCGCCCTTATCTCCCCCCTGGTTGCCCCTTCAAGGAGGCGTACCTCTACCATACAAGGTTGGTTCCTCCCATCCGGTCTTAACAACAACCAGTTGTTTTCGCAGCATCTTATCCCTTTTACCTATATGGTTTATGGTTACGAGACTGCACCCTAAGTGGGGTTTTCTTCGGGCCGAGTGCAGTATAAGCCAAGACTTGTCAAGAATGGCAAGGTACGCTCCAGACGCCCCTGGCACTCTTGACTCAACCATGTACTTCGGCGCCTTGGTCAGATTCTGCACTCCTTGGGAGAGTCCTTATTACCTTAGTCGCCCAACCTAAGTCATATGCTTAAGCTGAGAATCCAAGGTGCCTCTCCCGGATGGGCTTTATTGACCCCAAATCTCCATGACTCAGGTTCCGGGGGCGGTGTATCCTTTCCCTGAGCCATGCAACAGGTACCCCCTTATATGACGTACTTTAGGTCTTACATTTGCCTCTTGCAAAATTTTATTCACGAACTAGGGTGTACGCCATAAAGGTTTTCCCCTTTCTCTTTTGTCATTGTTCTCTGATTATCTCTGCGAAAGTTTCGCATATCATCATCTTGTTTTTATGTGAATAATCTCGCAACTATTCTTTCATTGAATGTTTATTCGCAATCGTTTTGTTGCGTCATACATAACTTATCAAAGATTCTTATGGATAATATCTCTTTAAGTACAATATGTTCCATGGTCTGTCAAGTCTGTGACCAACATCTCTACCTTCTGGATCCATTAATTTATAAGCTCATGTCCCAACTATCTCCTTAATGATATAAGGTCCATCCCATTTTTTCGCTAACTTTCCACCATTTTCTCGCTGATATATTGGTCTATCTCGCAGAACTAAATCTCCTGGTTGAAATTCGCATACTTTGACATGTTTATTATATTCTCGGGCTAATCTTCACTGATAATTCTCCATATGTTGTAAAGCTCTTTCTCTTTTTTCTTCTAACTCATCAAGTTTGCTTAAGATCAAACCCGCACTAAGATTTTTCTCCCAAGCTTCTCTCTTTGTCGTCGGAATAACAACTTCTGTTGGTAACACCGCTTCAATTCCGTATATTAAACAAAAAGGTGACATTCCGGTAGCTTCTCTCCTAGTTGTGTTATAAGACCATACTGCATTATGTACTTGTTCGCACCATGCTCTATGATGTCCCTCTAATTTCTTCTTTAATATATCTGCAATTGTTTTGTTTGTTGCCTCTGCATGCCCATTAGCTTGTGGATACAGAGGAGTAGACTTTCCACATTTTATTTTAAATGCATTAAGTAACATTTCTATGTTCTGTCCTTCAAACTGTTTCCCATTATCATATACCAACTGCGCGGGGATTCCGAATCTGCAAATGATATTTTCAAATATAAATGTAAAGATATCTTTGTCGCGAATATGCTGTACTGCCTTTACTTCTGTCCATTTTGTGAAATAATCTGTTGCGACTATTAAGTATCTTCTTTGTCCAGATCCTGATAAAAATGGACCCACAATATCTAAGCCCCACTTTCCACAAGGCCATACACTGGTTGAAGATCACAATGGTGCTCCAAGTGCATGTATTTTCTTTCTGTGCCGCTGACAATCTTCGCAACGTCTTGATATTTGTTTTGCGTCTTCGTGCATGTATGGCCAGTAATAGCCTTGCATTTTTGCTCTATGTGCCAAAGATTTTCCCCCGCTATGATTGCCAGCATCCCCACTATGTAACATTTTTAACATCTTTTCTCCTTCTTATCGTGTCAAACATCTGAGTGATGGCCCATTAAAGGATTTTCGGTATAGCAGCCCATCTCTTAATTCGTAATTTTTTGCGCGGATTTTTACCTTGTGTGCTTCCAATCTGTTTCTTGGTGTTTCTCCTTTCTCCAAATATGCATGAAGTTCTGTTCTCCAATCAGTGATATTGTTCGTTTGTTCTTCTTCTCCACCTTCTATCATCATTACGTTCTCTTCTTCTTCTTCTTTATTGATTGATGGTGACAGAAGTGTCTGTATTTTTATGCATCTCGCAGTTGGATCTGTCATTATGCTTGAGATGAAAGAAAAAGCGTCTGCGAGTCTGTTATCCTTCCTTGAAATGTGCCTCCATTTTATCTTTGGGATTTTCGCTGACAATTCTTCAACGAGCATCTTGTATTTCTTCAAGGATGGTTCATTTGTAGTGTACTCTCCCTTTATTTGGCGAATAACTAGCTGCGAATCACTAGTGATCCTGGAATTTTCTAGTTTCATTTCTATTGTAAACTTTAAGGCATGTACCACATCTTCATATTCCGTTTCGTTATCAGTTGATGCGAATTCCAATCTGAATGAAAAAACCATCTTCGCTCCTTCTGGAAAAATTAAAACAATTCCAACCCCATTGCCTTACCCATTTGATGATCCATCTACCAATATCTCCCATCTATTTGGTTATGTTAACAAATCTTTTGGATCTCCATGTTCTTCTTCTATATCCATCATCTCCTCCACCGCTTCATCATCTTCTAAAGGAAATTCTGCTAAGAAATCTGCGACAACTTGTGATTTTGGTGAAGATAATAATTCATACTTGATTTCGAAATGTCCTACTTGTGCATTCCATCTCTCCACCCTACCTGATCTTTTTGAATTCATCATCGCTGATTCAATTGGTACTTTTTTTAGCACCCTTATTTTGTGTGCTTGAAAATATATGCGAAGTTTAAATGCGGCGTATACTAATGCTAAAATTAGCTTCTCAATCTTTGAATAATTCCTCTCTGCAGCATTAAACGTTTTGCTGATGTAATAAATGGGCTTTTCCACTCCTGCATCCGTTCGCAATAACACAGGGCTTAAAGCATGTGATGTTGTCAAAAGATAGATTAATAGTTCTTCTCCTGGTTCTTCCTTTTGTAAAATAGATGTATTCATGATGTGTTCTTTGATCCCTTGAAAAGATTTTTCACATTCATCAGTCCATTTGAATTTCGCACCCTTCTTGAGTATTTTGAAAAAAATGTTTACATTTGTCTGATGATCGCGAAATGAATCTTGCTAGCGAAGCTAAAAGTCCGTTCAATTTTTGTACATCCTTTATCGTTGCTGGTGTTGGCATGTCACGAACTGCTTGTACCTTTTATAGATCAACTTGTATTCCTTCTTTTGATACAATGTAGCCTAAAAAATTTCCCGATGCAACCCCAAAAATGCATTTTTCAGGGTTCAGTTTAATGTTATGATGCCGCATCTGTTCAAAAATCTCCCTCAAATCTTGTACATGATCTTTGGATTCTTTACTCTTCACCAAATGGACTGATGAATGTTGCCATGAATGTGATATTTTTCTTTTCCCAATCTTTCAAGGGTGATGTTTTTTCTACCGCCATAACCTTCCTTCCTTCAAAATGTCGTTTATGTATCCTTCCTTTGATGTTTTCATGGAATTCATTAACCATTGTTTTTCTTATCATATTACACTCCAATCTTTTGTCATCTTCATTGACTCTAATCATTTTTCTTTTAATTGGTTCACTGATTTGTTTAATCACTTTCTTGACTTGAACAATCTCAACAACAATCTTCAATTTTCAATCTTCATTCCATGTTTCTAGCGCCATTATGTAGTTGCAGGAAATCCTACACTACACCCCTCACAAGATTTCATTAACATTCAACTCATTTTTGAATTAACAATCTTAATTTTATTGACGAATCTTTGAACAATCTTACAAGAAAAGATAAAGGAATCAAGAATAACCACTGCTCTAAATTTTCTCTCTCCTATTTACTTGCTTCTCACTCAAAATAGATCTCTCCCTTTTCCTTTACAACCGAATGACTATTTATAGGGAAATACATAGTGGATGACATCTAATCTGTCCTTTATTTTCGGATATGGCTTGCAACCTTACAAATGTTAATCTCGCAAACTCCCTAATTTTCGCAGGACCATCATATTTTTCTCATGATTTAGTTGACGTCGTTTATTATGTCATTTCTGAAGTTGTTCTGCGACATTGTCGTGTTGTGTTGTTAATAATCATGTTGAGGCATTATTGCTGCGAGATTCTGATCCTACAGATACCGCACAATAAAGCAAGATAACAATAGTTTTTCTTAACCGGAAACAATTGAATCACACACACATCCATACACAAATAATGGAATAAAACATCAATTGTACCGAAATTTTGTTAAGCAAAAGAAAAATATATATGAAATAAAATCAAGCTTTTCTTAAACAGGAAAACAATTAGCTAACAAAATTGTTACCTCAAATTTCGCATCCTCTTCTCCAATATGTTTGTATCTTCTTCCAGGGAGAATTGATATCGAAATATCATTATGTTGTCATCCTTATGCAAAACAAAAGAATAACAACAACCAACCTTTACCAGAGAAAGGTTGAAAACCACCGAAACACATATGCTTTTATGCTAAACCAAAACGGATTCAACATATTGTGACTTTTTCACATATTGTTTCTATAAGAAACCCTCATGATCCTTTGATAAAGCCTTCCAACAAGGGCTAGAACTTAATCCTGCTAAATCAAAAAGTCACCCAAAACATAAGGGATCACAACATTATGAGATCGAATATCAAGGTAATAAAACCGAAATCAAACATCCCATAAACATCCATAACAATAATAAGGCATTCAAGCACAGGCTATGTAAATCAAAAACCATCACAAGAAAAATTATAAATCAAATAATTTTATTCATAATAGTTTTATTCATGATAGACTTAATACAATCATTGAAAGAAATAAAAAATTGATGTCTATTTTCTTAGATTAAGTATTACAACATATAACTTAATCTCTAGTGGTGCTCTTATTGTTCACTGAGGTTTTTGCAGTGTTCAAACTTTTGAAGCATGTCTCAAGAGACTTGTCAGCAACCACTTCCTGTTTCTCAAGTTTTTCAACTTGAATCTTCACATCATAAATATCATCTTTTGCTTCCTCAATCTTATCTTTGAGCCAATCTTGATTTCGAAATGTTATTATGAGATTGGTTCTTAGTTCCTCAAAACCTTGGATATAGTCAATCATACTGTCAGAACGAATCCACTTCGTTTTGGTTGGATCTTGCATGTTGTAAGCCAACAGACATGACTCATCTTGTGATCCAACTGAACTATCCGAATCATAATCAGACATGATATTTGATATGATTTTCTTCTTCCTTTCTGTATTGATTCCTTGACAATCTTTAACCTTTTGAGCTTCCTCCTTATTAGCCTTTGAGATACTGCGAGTTATTGGAGGCATGCTTGCTCATATATATATATATAAGGATTGATCAGGGTATCAGAAGACAGACAAGAGATAGTTTCCTTTTCAAAGAGACAACTTCCGGACCGAAAGATATCATGGGAAACCGAAAATACTAAACAATATATTTTGTTTCCTTTGTCCGAACTTCTCAAGCTGGAAGATTTATTAAAATTCGAAAATTCCAAATATAATCTATTTTTGGAAGATCATGATAAACATGAACATTTTTACACAACTATGGATTCGCAGCTATCCATAAAGTTTCACAATTTTTCTGATAAACAACTACACAAACAGATGTGTTCCAGATTTATTGTGCCTTTCCCGTCCATGAATAAGAGCACGAAAGAGGATGAGAATGCACAATTTTGATACAACTAGGTTGCATCGGAGTAAGAATTTTCTAGCTTACAGTGAATATCAGAAACATAGTTCATGTTTTTCTTAGGGAATTTCTGCCCAAAAAAATTTCTCCCAAGACGATGATCTTTTCTAACTCTAGAGATATGATCATGTGGAGAAACTGTACTGACGTGAGAATTTTCGGAGATATAAAAAACTCTCTATATTCTTTCAATGAGATTTTCAAAGGATTTTCTCATTCTAAGGACTTCCTTATGATCCACATCAGTGTGATTATCTGAAACAATTATCGGAAACTCCTGATGTTTCTTTTGGCAGAGATTCTCTCTTTCCCTTCCTTGTGGAGTCGTACTTCATCAAAACAAGAGTTGTTTTGATATCGGTGAGGAGGTACCTTTTTCCAGAAGCGATTATCAACCATTTCCTCTGATTATTTTGAGTTGATCTTATCGGGTAGTGGTATAATTTGTCTTTCTACTGAGGAATGGTCTTTTAGTTTTTTAAGACAAGAAACTTCCTTCAATATTTTTACCACCGTATGTTGAAGAAGTATAAGTTTCATGTAAAGTGACTGAAAATTGTATCCCTTAAGATCACTTTCACGGAATCGGTTCAAAGTTTCCTTTGGACAAGATTTCGTTTGATCATCAGTAGATCTAGAAGCTGGTTTTTCATCATCTTCTGACTTGATGTATTTAGGCAGACTACCATCATCTTGATCTGTTTCAGATGTGACTAAACCGGTTTTATCACAGTCTGTAAAAGTCGAGCAAGGACTTTTAGTTTCCTCAACGTCAGAATAAATTACAACAACATCATTAGTTAGAGTCATATGACGTGTCTCTTTATCCAAAGTAAGAGATTTACCAAGAACTTCTAGTTTGACAGTGAGATCCATGTTCTCTTTGGTCAGAAAATTCAGTTGAATGTCTTTATCTCTGATCTCCTGTTTAACAAGATTTGTCTCTGTCTTTAATAACACCACTTTAGAAGACAAAGATTTTATAGGCTTTAGGAGTTTTACCAACTCTTCATCAGCATCTTGTTTTCCATCAAAGATGGAAACAGATGTTTTCGCAACTCCTGGATCATGAGTCAACGAAGTAGTAACATCTTCAACTTTTGAGTAATCAAACTCTTGCATAATGTTAACTGAATCAGACATATATTCAATTTCTTATAGGTTGGATTTCACCAAACACAGATTGTTAGATATTTTCCTGTTTGCCTGCTCTGATACCAATTGAAAAGGCGAGGGTACCCAAATATACCTCAAGCTAAAACTTTTCCTACCTATAAGTCCTTTCTCCGAAAGTGATTGTCTATGGACTGAGTCGAGACAATGCAAATAATCGGTTCACACTTCGTGTGATCGTCTATGGATACGAGATCGATACAATACAACAACGAAGTATGTTTACTTGATAAAAAGGTTTGGACTTAACCAGACACAATAAGATTGCTTATCAAGTACATAGGAATTAACGTTTGTGTAATTTAATTTAATTATAATAAAACAATTATAATGCAGAAATATAAAGTAAATGACACATCAAGATTTCGTTAACGAGGAAATCGCAAATGCAGAAAAACCATGGGACCTTGTCCAGAATTGAATACTCTTAGGATTAAGCCGCTACACAAAATTAAACCAACTTCGTATAGTTGAGACCAAGCAACTAAACCTATAGTTCACTTAGTTCCGTCTGTATTCCCAATAAGTCACGTACTTGGAATAATTCCTTTGGTTCGTATTCCAAACAGTAAAGGAACAACAAATCTGTTTGGTATCAACTCTCTTCAACCAAGTGATGTGAGTTCGACAAAGGCTCTTCTGTTTATCTCAATAAACTCCTTCATCAGGTTCTTAGATCTATCTTATTCTCAACTACCGAAGTAATTGTTAATATTTTGCTAATACTTTTAATCACAAAGAATTGTATTGATGTCGATCTACACAACTAATCAATCCAATCTACCACAAGGATAAACCGATTATAATTGGATCCTCTTATACCGAAACAAGTATTGTGCACACCAAAGATTATGAACCCCAAATCAGAAATCTTTAATATCTTCTTTGTATTCAAATCTTCTTAGATATTCAATAAACACCTGCACACAACAACTTGAATCTCTTGTGATCAATCATGCACAAAACAGAGTTTGTTAACAATGTATTATCACAAAATCGTCTTTAGCACTAACAATAGTCTAAAGATCCCTGTCGAAACTTCGATCTAGTTTGAATGAATCTTATATCAGAATAGAAGATTCTCAAGCATAAACAAACTAGGTGCAATCAAAGTTCAACCACCGTTAGTCAATCAAATCAATCGAAAACACAAGATAAACCGCAATTATCTAGTTTCCCACCAACGGTACTAATAGAGCTTCTCAATCCCAAAGAAGACTTTAAACTGAGCGGCCGTAAGAGATTTATCCTAATTAGGTTACTCTTCTCTCCGAATATGCGGCTTCACCAGTAACAACACAACGGAGGAAGTTTGCTGTCACGAAGGATTAGTTTGATAGAAATGCAAACTTCAAGTATTTATAGACAAGGAAGTTTGGACACCAAGGAATTTCCAAAACCGAAAATATTCTCAAGATATGCAATATAATTCCAAATTAGGTTTCCATAATTCCTGGAAATGCTCTGTCCAAAATAATAACCAAAAATCTCTTTGGAAAATCTTTAACTAGTAAATGCACATTACTAATTCTCATTTTCCTAAAATAAAATTAAGACCTTAATTAAAAGATTCTTAACTTTATTTATGTTTCGATCCTGGGATTTTCTTCCTGTAGCTATTAAGGAATAACTTTGAACAATTAAAGATAAACATTACTGCCTGTGTTCAAAGTGTGTCGACATCCTTAATTTGTAAGTCCTCTTCCATACTTACAACCTTGAAACCGATTTTCCACACTTCCAAACAAGTTTAGAATTGGTTCATCCGACTTTCAAGAACTATGTGATTGATCAAGAACACTCAATCACAAATCATGGGTTTAACGGTTCTACCAAAACAAGTTTCGGTTCTACCTCCATGTGAGTACTGTGCATAGTCACACTAGCTTTCCAAAATTCGGTTGAATAGGTACTAGGATCGGTTCCCCACATATATATGGTATCTAACTTATATGTGTTGCACATGTTCATATGATCGGCTCCCCTTTTCCTAAAAACATGTTGCACATGTCCATAGGATCGGTTCCCCTTTCTGCTATAAACTTGTTGCACCTCATACAAGGATCGATTCCCCTTTGTGATGTGTTGCACCTCTTACTAGGATCGGTTCCCATTTACCCAGATTCGGTCATACACAAATCACAAACTCGATCATACCATCTCAGGTGATTACTTAAGATCGGTTTCACTAATAGAAGTCATACCAATACATATGTCAGGCCTTTGTGAATAGTTTTACCAAGAACACGAACAAGTCATAAGTGGTTATACTAAATCAAAGATATTGGTTGTTCACAAGATATGCATGCAATGAATAACAATACCAATAACGCCTGGCGATTTCCTTTTCGATTCATAAACAAGTTTATGAACTTACTTCCTTAAAACACATGTAAAACATTGTTTCCTAGGATGAAATCCTCACCTCATACCCATACATAATCACAATAACATTTAAACGATTACGTTGATGTCTTATCTACAAAGTTTAATGGTTAAGCAATAAACCTCGTATTGTATTCCTTAATACTATGTCTATCTAGAGTGTTCATGCTTTGCAGTTTTGTTTTCAATATGCACGAGATGAAAGATACGTTAGGGAATGAAACAGTTCAACTCAAATATCACTAACCTCAAGTGGAAGGATGATGTTGTCGTTGTAGCTTCTTACTTCTTCACTTCTTCAAGTCTTCGCAATACTTGTAATGTCTCATATCCTAATACTTTCAAGCTAACCTATACGAAGTTGACTCTAGTACATAATCAAGCGACTCTTAAATGAGTTTTGATTCACCAAAGTATGACAACCAAACTTGACATACCAACGCTTGGTGGGTTAAACCGAGCTATGCTCTAACAACTATAAGTCTTGATTTCTAGTCTACATATAGCTAAGTCTCATATTAGGATAGAAAGTGTAGTTTATCATTAGACTTCACGGAGTTCATCGATTGAAGACGAAGAACTACTAAGGAGAGCTTGTGGAACTTCATCAACAAAAGGTATGTGGAGACTTGAACTCATCTATCACTCAAAAGTATATCTACTCTATCTCCTATTTGAGACAAAAGTCGTATAGCTATATAGACTTCGATTATACACATTTGATATTTCGAGCGGAGTTTAACTCGCTTACATATTTCTTGAAATATTTGTTGGTAAGCTTTCGCTTTAACCAAGTTCATCTTATATTCTTGACGAAGTCAAAAGATGATCATGTGAAAATCACATGTGTAGATGGGGAAAAACGATTTGCTGGTTTTTAAGGAATTGAGGAGACGACCGTATGGAAGAGACTCCTCGAACCGAGCGAAATATTAAACCTCACACAGATGCACCGCTGCAAAGGTGGTGCTTTAGATTCGAGAGATCAATCTGTAGTACTCCGGCCTAAATCAAGACAATGACCGTTCCAGAATAAATTCAGTCACAAGAGAGGATGGGTTGATCTGTAGAAGGGAAGATGGGAATGTGTGGAATCAATGGTAATCAAAGATTGTGGGTGTGTGAATTTTGAATATGATAAGCTCTGAATGATTGAAATTGCTCCATTGAGAGTAGTTGCTCAATTGATGAGTTGATGATCTCGTGTTGTCAATGAGACGTGAGATTGATGATACTGTTGATGCTGATGATTCAATCATTATTCAGAGACTTATTTATATTGCTGGAATTTTAGACACCATGACCCCATGAAGTGTGACAGTTGATGGAATCAAGGAGTGGGGAAGTGGAGATCGTGTTTGAAACCAGTTGATCAACGTGTGGATACTTGGTCGATTTTCCACCCACTACCTCGTGAATTCCTTCAACTGATTGCACGACTTGATCACATTCCATTGTGTGTTTGAACACACGTGCCGTAGACCGCCAGACCAAAACCCTAAGTGATATCCCCCCAAAGTGACACGATTGACGTCTCGTGGTATGTTAGTCAATTGGTGACTTCGTGGTTTGATGGGACGATGAGTCCATGTAGTTGCTAAGTTGAACATGATGTTCTGAAACTCATGAGTTGAACATGTCATGAGACAGAGGTATAGTTCTTACGATGAATTGAGCAAGTATTTTTCATTCGATGGATCGTTGAATATTGATTGTTGAACCAATATCCCTTGGTTTGAGCAAATATTTATCATCTGAGCAAGTGTTTCTCATGTGATGAATTGTTGAATATTTGATCGTCTGAGCATGTGTTGCTCATCTGATGGATTATTGGCAGCGGACCGAAAATATTAATTAGAATACTGGTCGTTGAACCGAGCATAGTTAATAAAATTAATGACCACGAGGTCGTCGTAAAATTATTAAGGTTGGAATCTGGAATGATGATCCTTGGATTCAGAAACCCTAATTTGATCAATTGATGATCAATTCATGGTTCGTCAGAATTTCAACCATGGGACGAAGGAGGGAGCGACTACATGAGACCGTGGATCAACCATGTAGTATCCATATGCTCACGTGAGCAAATACAAAGAAATTTCGAAGAGTTGACGATTTGTTGGTGAAAGAATGATCAAATGCTGATTTAATCATTTATTCGAAAATGCTCGTCTGAGCCTTAGGTGAGAAAACCTAATTAATTATGACGGAGTGAGGGACCGACCATGGGTCATGAAACCGACCCTGGGTAGTCACGTAACCTCCTGATGATCACTTCATGAAAATCCAAAGTGTTTGGAAGAGTCTTGGACCTAATACGTGCAATTGTGCAAATTAGGTCAAAACTGTGAATTGATGGGACCGGCTTCTGTAAGCCAAAGAGCCAATATTGGTCGGTCAAGATAGCGTTCGTGTCCCCAAGGAGTCCGCATCTCAGTCCTGAGAATTTTGATATTTTCTGGCGTGCAATTGAGCATCCATTCGAGAAAATATGCCAAAATTAGGGTTTCGACGAAACTGAGGAAAACACCATGAGATGATGGAAAATAATTATAAAATAAGGAATGAGGAGGCGTGGAACCGCCGAGGCCAAGGAATTGTCGGTCGGTCGTGGCCACGGTCCCGTGGTGCCTTTTCCTTAATTTTATAATATTTTGATGATTTTATGAAAAATTCATGAATTTTGAGAAATTTGATGAATTTAGGGAGTTTCCATGAATTGAAGGAGTTTTCATGAGTTCAGGGAAGCAAAAAATATTAAAATAATAAAAACAAGGGCGTGTGGGACTGTGGAGGCGCGGTCGGCCAGGTAGGGCCCGGTCCCACGAGTTTCCCTAATTTTTATGTATTTTTATTGTATTTTTCCATGATTTGAAGGGATTTTCCTAATTTGAGAGAAATACCATGAAATCAAGGAGTTTCATGGGATGAAGGAAATCCTAAAAATAATAATAATAAAATACATGGGCATGTGGGACCGGGTGAGGCATGGCCGGCCGGCTGGGGCCCAGTCCCACGTATTTTCCTAATTTTATAATTGTTTTTTATGTATTTTTCCATGATTTGAAGGGACTTTCCTAATTTGAGAGAAATACCATGAAATCAAGGAGTTTCATGGGATGAAGGAAGTCCTAAAAATAATAATAAAATACATGGGCGTATGGGACCGGCTGAGGCATGGCCGGACGGCTGGGGCCCGGTCCCACTGTTTCCCTAATTTTATATTATTGTTTTTATGTATTTTGAAAATACCATGATTTGAAGGAATTTTCATGACATCAGGGAAATAATAATAATAATAATAATAATAAAATAATGAGGAACCATAAGGTGTGGGGCCGTCTGGGACCAAGGCATGGCCGATTGGCCAATGGTCACGTCCCACACTATTTTTTCTTAATTTTATATTATTTTCATGGATTTATGAAAACACCATGAAGCCGAGGAGTTTCCTCGAGACGAAGGAGATTTGATAAAATGAGAGAATTTTCATCAAATCATGGAAAATAATAAAAATGCATTAAAAATATAAAACTGGCTTGGGATTGACCACGACACGGTCGGTCGGTCGTGTGTCCGTGCTCCCAGCACCCTGGTCAATATTTTTAATTATTTATTATTTTCTTCCCTATTTTGCATAGGTTCATCGTTTCGTTGTATTTTGAAATACTCGTTCGTGCGGTGACTGTTAGTGTATCGTCGTTGAATACACCTTCACCATTTGAATCGGGGCTTACTTAGAGGTAGCTCAGACGCACGGTTGTTGATTATTTATTATTAATTTATGAAATTCTGTGGAGAAGAATTCATGAAACTGAGTAATAAAATAAATAGACGTTTACTATTAATTCATAGGATCAACTGAGGATTCGACTACGAATAATAAAGCGATCATTACCATTCCATGGGATCGTAGATTCGACCACGGAGTAATTAAGATTTATCTATTACCATTTATGAGACAAGTTGTGGATTCAATCATGAAATCGGAATAATGAGATAATATAGTTATTGATATTCTATGAGATCAAGCCGTGGCTTCGATCATAGAATCAGAACAATTGTCTGTTGCCATTCCATGGACCAGTCGTGGATTCGACCATGGAATAGGAGCAATAATAGATTATTCTGGGAATTCAGTAGTGAATGTCACGACAGAATTAATCTTAATTAGGAATAATTAACTTTGTGGCTCAACACTAGCAGAGCAAGCTGTCTAGGAGCATTAATTATCCCGATATGAGCTTGTTGGTAAGTCATTTCCTTTATATAGTCAGTGTAAACTCGTTGTTTGTTCCTGAAGACGTTATCGCTCTATACTAGCAGAGCAAGCTGTCTAGGAGCCGTCCACCTCGTGATACTATATAGAAATAATCACTGAAAGTGTTCAGTATTCATGAGATATGTCGTTGTCCGGCCGTGAGACTACATATCTACATGTACTCTTAGAGAAAGTACTCTCTGTTGAGAATTCATGAGTGACCCGTGCCTCGATACTCACGTCTGATTGCTGGATCAGAGGCTCGTATAATCACGAGTTTACGATTTTAGCCCTTGTTGAAAATCCACCATCTACATTAAGTCCCCTGCTTACTGAGGAAAGCCGTCTTCCTCAGTCAGCATTAAATGGTGATTTTCCGGCCATAAATTATACAAGTAATTGAACTTAGTCGTAAGTTAGGACATTACCGAATTTCGAGATATGAGCAAACCATGACTTGATGAAGGCTTCAGTGTCATGATTAGAGCATCATTTGATGAGCATAAATTGGTGTGAACCGCTGGTTTGGACGATGGAACCTTGGTCGTTTAGGATTTGCGGGCCGGGCCCAATAAGGAAATCCTTGGAAAATTAGGTTTTGGAAATAAAAAATTGTATAAAAGGAATTAATCCTTTTTTTTTAATTTTTTCACGTCCATCTCTCCATCACCTCTCCTCCTTAACGCCCACAGCTTGAAGTTCCGCCGCCGCCGTTGCCGCCAGCCGACCAGGTGCGATTTTTTTTTTTTTTTTTTTTTGATGTTTGCTGATGTTTGCATGAATTTCATGGAGTGATCATGTTGAAATCATATATTTGTGTACGTTTTGGTGTGGGTTTTTTATGAAAAACCCTCGTTTCGAAAACGTATGTTCGTTCGATCGTTAGTTTTGAAAACTAACAATAATCCCTGATTTAGAAGAGATTTTTTTTTATATGAACCTAGGTCCAGTGATAAAACTTAGTTTATGAGCTTTCATGTGTACCAAGGTTTTATCATAAAAGAAGTGAATTTTCACGAAATCGACATAAACCTTCGTTTCAAAGACAAATAACGAAACCACGGAGGAAAATATATAATATGAACATCTGTCTTTATCATATGTGTGAGATGTGAGCTTTCACAGTATTTTGAAATAAACCTTCGTTTTAAAGAAAAATTACGACGATACGAAGGAAAATAGTTTTTTTTTTCTTTTTTTTATATATATGCAGCTGTGACATATATTGTGCAAAATATGATGATTTTTTTTATTTTCATGAGTTTGTTTTCATTAAATAAAATCCTTGATAGTTCATGTATGCAAGTTGCATTAATTGCTGCTTTTTCGAAAAATCAAAGCGTGTGTTTTGAGGAACCTTCGAAGATAGATGATATATTTATGATGAAATATTTTATTGTTATAAACTTCATAGGTCAGTTGTGTGAATCCTCACATTATGAAAATTGTGTCCGCGATTTCATGAAAAATCAGTTTCGGAAATTAAATAAAGTTTCGTTCGTTTTTGCAGTTTTCGAAGAGACGAACGATTTTGAGGTGTTAACTCTTACGACATAACTACTACCATTAGTAGAATTGTAAAGAGGTAAGAGTTCAGAGTTACCTTTTTTGTTGATGTTGGGTCGTTTACATAGTAGTAATCTTTGATCTTCCGGTTCCAGAAAATGTCGACCAACAATAACAGCAATTATGATTACTGGTATTCCTCTTCTTCCTCTGGCTCTTCTGATGAGGATTCCGACGCTCCTGTAGCGAAATCAAAGGATAGGGTTACCCATGAAGGGGAGAAGCCTAATGTTCCCTTGGGTGAGCGAAGAGTCTCTTTTGCTGAACTCAATAAAAGAGGAGCTGAAGACAAAAAGGAGGATGCCCGTCAACGTGAGAAAGATCGCACCCAGCGTAAGAGACAGAGGGTTGAGGAGAAGCGTCGATTCTTGGATGGAGTGCCTTATGATTCTGATGCTGATGCTTCTGAAGAAGAGATCACATGGGAACCATCCGAGCGTTACATTAAGCCTGATCGATATGAAAGAGAGCATCAGAGGATGATGAAGAAAATTGAAGCTGAAGATGCAGCAGAAGATAACTCGGATTCAGATGATGATGATGTTATCTTCCGTCCACCGGACTTCACCAATGATTCTGACAGTGACTCTGAAGAAGATGATTCCTAGAAGGACAGTGACGATGAATCTGACAATTCGGATGAGTCCGACGAGTATTTTTACTTCCAACTTCTTTAGACATTAGAGCATTCCCTTTTTAGTCTTCATAGTGGATATCTTTCTTTTGAATGTTTAAACGACTTTACTTCAATTAGACTTTTCTTCTGAATGATGAACATTTTATTAACGTCGATTTCTTCTAATCCATGACATTGACCAATGTCCATACATCCAAATTCATCATGACTTGTCGATTTTCATGAGAAGTAACATAACACACGGCTGAGAATTCATGACGTGTACAAGTCCGCGTGGCATATCCTTTGACCCGTGATGTTCAGTCCCCAGTGCGTTATTTTCCTCCGCGTCTTCAGTATCGATCTTTGAAGCCTATGGTTTCAGTGAAACTCGTAACTGAGTTGACTATTCGCGAGTGACGACTATCGCCTGATATATATATCTTCAAGACTCCAAATCTATGATCCATGCAAATATTTCTTCCATTCCTGAGTCAGTTTCATCGTGCAGAGAAGTTTTGATTCTACCTCCTTGTCGTCATGTCGAGCAATAGCATTTCTTCTCAAGATGATCTTCAGTCAAAGCGTGAAATATCAACGTCTATCTCAGTAAAGTTGTACACTTCTCCTTCTTCTCCTTTCTTGTCTCTGTTCGATCGAGATTGTTGATCACAAGAGAATTATTTGTCGTAGGACTGTAAGAAGAATGCTACTCCTCATAATGCAAGGCCTAAGCGGACTGTTAGAGCTCCTGCCCGGTATGGATCGGCTCGTGATGAAGTAAACCTATGACTCTTGAGATTGTACTGAGTCCCAGGATTAACACTCCTTCGTTTCATCGTAGGCGGATGTCCGTGTCGTCGTCGATGCTAGACGAAGACAGAGTGGAAAGTCCGTGACCGTGGTTGAGGTTGAGGAAAGCAGTAACCAGGCATGTGAATATTCCGCAGGATCCGTGGAGACTGGAGACAATGTCCATGTTCGTGAATACCCAACCGTTGGACTCTTATTCGAAGCTCCATTGATTAATACCTTCCCAGACAATGAAGTGGTCGGTGGATTCGTGATTTCCAAATGTCATGCGCCTCTGTACACCAAGATTTGGAAGAGGTATGGTCACATTGCTACCACAAAAGTGTGGAAAGGTTTTCTTACAACTCTTTTAACCACGGTAGCGGGGCTATTGATGATCATCGAGGAAATGAACCAGATGCATTTGCGAGACGTCAAAAACCATGAACTGCACAAATGGGATGAAATGATCTCGAATTGTGAGATATTGCGATTCAATGTAAGCTGGCTCCGTCTTCGTCTTGAGATAATCAAGGTTCATAAGGCGGCAGAGGCTGCCGATGCAATTTCCATGAATGTCACTTTATTGGATGAGGAGAGGATACTGGCTCTGGAGTCATCAAGGGTTGAGAAATCGGTCGAAGACTTGAAGGCAAATACCAAGATTTTTCAGAAGAAGCTTGACGAGGATTCTTACAGGGATTATCCGTTGCTGGATGGTTTGCTCCGAGTGAGCATTTGTGGTTGTTGTTTTTTGAATAAATCCGAGTTTCTAGTTAGGTGAAACAGTTGATCATGGTATGAACGAATTTTGCTCATGTATGAAATGTTTAATGAACAAAGGAGCATTCGCATGCTCTTTGGAGGAATGAAATTACATTTTTGAAAATGCTTGAAATGATGAAGAGGTAGTTTGTTTCATGGATCAGGCATAATAAGCTTTGAGCCATTTGCCATTGATGATGTTTCCTTCCTTTCCTTCATTGATTGCTAAAATTTTGTAGTATCCGCTAGACACTGCTTTGATAACAACATATGGCCCTTCCCATTTAGGAGAGAACTTAGGAGCAGACATGTCTTGTTTAATGTGCTTTGCCGTCTTTAATACCAAATGTCCTACTTGAAATGTTTGAGGTCTTACCATTTAGTTGTAGGCTCTGGAGATCCTCTGTTTGTAAGCTTCCACATACTTTTCCACCTTGGTTCTCCTTGATTCCATCATATCTAGATCAGCAATTCTTGATCCGGAGATTTCGGCCTCATCCCATTGTACACCACTAGATGCTGCAATCCTGGATGAGGGAACTTTGATTTCTGCTGGAAGTATGGCGTCGGCTTCATAGACAAGGTAATATGGCGAAGTACCGATCGAGCTTCTTGGTGCAGTTATGTAAGCCCATAGAGCCATGGGTAATTTCTCATGCCATGATAGAGGATTGTCATGAATCGTCCGACTGATAATCCTGACCAAAGTCTTGTTGGTACTTTCTGCTTGACCATTTCCTTGTGGATAGTAAGGCGTGGAGAAGATTTGTTTGATCCCATATTTATTGAGCAGCTTCTCAACATCTTGATTGGCAAAAGGAGTTCCGTTATCTGTGATGATATGCTTAGGAACTCTGAATCTGCATATTATGTGCTCTTTGATGAAGGCGGAAATCGTAACTCCAGTGGTGCTTCGAAGAGGAATAGCTTCGACCCACTTGGTGAAGTACTCTGTCGCAGTGGTGATGTATTCATGTTGTTTTGAAGATGGTGGATTGATATTCCAAATGATATCTAGTCCCCAGCTGTAGAAAGGCCACGGACTATTCACAGAATTCAGCGGGAGACAAGGAGTGTGGATGAGATTACCATGGGTTTGGCATTGGTGACACCTATGAACGTGTTCGGCTGCATCATCTTCCATGGTTGGCCAATAATATTTCTCATGAATTTGAAGAAATAGTTTCCTATTTCCTTGATGTTCTCCATCATGTACTTCCTTCAGGATTGTAGGGATTTCATGTTCGGTTAAGCACCTCAGTAAATTCCCACCAAAGCTTTTGCGGTATAAGATCCCATCGAGATAGACGAATCTCTTAGCTTTCTGAATGAGTTTGACTGCTTGCTTCTTTACCAGTGGTAGTTCGTTATCCCGGAGGTATTTGATGTAAGGCTCCTTCCAGTCCCCAGTGTGGTGGACTGTCAAAACCTCCAGGTGATGAGGAGGTGTTTGGCAATCAGGACAATATCCTTGTAAAGCTCTTGACTGAGTTTCCATGGATGGCCAGTAGTATCCCATTCTTTGAAGCTTTCTGTAAAGTGTTACCACTAACGTTTGCCCGCAGATTTTTTCATGTATGCGCTTGAATTGTTCTTCCGCTTCGTTGCTCCAAAGACATCGTGATAGAGATCCATCAGGGTTTCGATAGTATAGTCCTCCATGGAGCAAGAAGTAGTTCTTCAATTCTTTGAGGCTGACTTGGACTTCTGAAACAGAGATGCTGAATTCATGAATGATGGGTGCTCGCCAATCGTTTGCTGGAATGTCTTCTATATGAGTGAGCCAAGTTGAAGATACGGTATGCCTATATACAGTGATCGTTTTCTCTGCTCCTTCAAATTTCAGCTTGGAGGCGAGAGTTGCTAGGAAATCAGCATGCCTATTGTTAGTCCGTCCAGTATGGACGAACGTTGCGTCAGCAAAATAGGTCAACAGTTGCTGAGATTTGGTTCTGAATGGAGCAAGTGTGATTTCCTTGAGAGAATACATTCCATTCATCTGGTTGACCAATAATTTTGAATCCCCCCTTATCTCAAGGTGTGTTGCTCCTGCTTGCTTGGCCAAGGATAATACTAATAGGAAGGCTTCATATTCTGTTGAGTTGTTGGTGCAGTGGAAATCTAACTTGAACGAATGTGAGAAAACTTCACCAGATGGAGACACCAGTACTATGACTGCTCCTCCGGTGTCACTATTAGGGGTGGCAGATCCATCAAAAGCAGCGAGCAAGTCTGCGACCGCTTGACCTTTGATGGCTTTAGGTGGCGTGCAATCTATGTCAAATTCTGACATCTGGAGTAGCCACTTCGCTGGTCTCCCTATCAAGGCTGTCTTTGATAGCAAGAACTTTATGGGATCAGCTTTGGAGATGAGTACGACCCTGTTAGATAATAAGTAATGTCTGAACTTCTGGATTGCATGTACCAACGCCAGGCATGCCCTTTCGGCCTTTGGATATCGGAGTTGAGCATCTCTCATTGTGCGGCTGAAGTAGTAAATCAGTCGTTCGACGCCTTCGTCGTCTTCCTGAGCGAGGAGTGCGTCGATGGCAACGTCACTGGAGGCTGTGTAAAGAATCAGAGGTCGTCCTGCACTGGAGACCTCATGACATCCGGTGACAATAATGTCTGTTGTATTTTATGGAAAGCTTCTTGTTGAACAGCTGTCCACGTGAATCTTGCTCCTTTCTTCAGCAGAGGTGTGAATGAAGCAATGAGTTGAGCTAATCCAGGAATGAAGCGTCAAATATAATTTACCTTTCCCATAAAGCTCTGTAGTTCCTTTACGGTATGTTGAGGAGGCATGGTGGTAATAGATTTTGCCTTGTATGGGTCGACTTTGATCCCTTCAGCCGTGACCAGGAATCCTAAGAATTTTCCGGAAGAAACTCTGAATGCGCACTTTAAAGGATTCATTTTTAATTTGTATTCCATGCATCTTTCAAACACCTGCCTTAGAACTTCGAGATGATATGCTCGAGTCTTAGATTTTACCACCACATCATCAACATAGTCTTCTACTTTCTTGTGCATCATGTCGTCGAATATGGCAGTCATGGCTCGTTTATAGGTGGCACCAGCATTCTTTAATCCAAAGGGAATCACAATGTAGTGAAAATTCCCAATGGGAGTACGGAACGCAGTCTTGTTGGCGTCATGTTCATACATCTTGATATGGTTGTACCCACTATAGTCGTCCATGAATGAGAACATACTGTGACCACTGGTTGCATCGACGAGCATGTCAATGTTGGGTAGAGGAAAATCATCCTTTGGACAACATTTATTCAAGTTCCTGAAGTCGACACAACATATGATTTGACCATTTTTATTCTTAACATGTACCACATTTGCTAGCCACGTTGGATGAAGAATAGGCTTGATGAACCCTGCCACCAACAGTTTCTGGATTTCGACCTTCATTTGCTCCTCGACTTCGTGTCTAAATTGTCTGGGCGGTTGTTTGACAGCTTTGGAACCAGGGACGATGTGCAGGTGATGGGTGACGAGTTTGTCATCCAGACCCGGCATTTCTTTGTACGTCCAGGCGAAGACATCTTGATATTCTTTCAATAATTTTATCAGCTCGGTCCGCTCCTCTGGTGATAGTACTGAACTGAACAGGATTGGCCTTGGATCGTCTTCAGTCCCGATGTTGATTGTTTCAAGATCGTCAGTGGTAGAGTCAGTGCCGTCCTCTAGTTGTCGTGGGGCATCCTGGACTTCTTCTTCAAGTGATAGCTCACTCTGACACGATTCTTCATGGTGGGGAGACTTTTCATCGTTCTCCCCGATTAATTGCTAATCTTTCCGTCGACGATAAATGATTCTCCCTTCTACGTCTCGATCAGTCGTGAAGTTTGACCCTGGAGTCGAGACTTGATCATTATGGCGTTTAGTCGGCGTAGTAGGTGACTTGATCATTTTATCAGCTGAGGATGACGGATCGTTATCAGCCTTCTCGATAGTCTTCCAGCTTGGAAGTGGAGTACTGCGAATCCTGCTTGGAGGTTCCGGGACGCATTTTTGAGATTCAAGGAACTCAGTATCATAGACGGGAGTATAAGGAGATGATGCATCCGGAATGCGAACGATCTTGTTGTCGAGCAGAGCCTTCATGCATTGATGGTATGTTGAAGGAACCACCTTGTTATCATGGAGCCATGGGCGTCCCAGTATTATGTGGTAGTCAGGTTCTTGCTCGATCACATGAAACTTTGCTTTCGATCGAATCGGCCCCACCCTCAAATCTATGTATGCATATCCATATGTATGGCTTTGACTTCCTTCAAATCCTGTCATTAGGATGGGATAGCGAACGATTTTACCTTGTGGGAATCTGGCCATCCTGAGAGTCTTCATAGTGAAAATGTTGGTGGAAGCACCGGTGTCGACAAAAGATCTCATAAATTCGGTGCCTTTGATGAAACCAGTGACATACAATGCTCGGTTGAGTCCTCCATCCATCATGCGATATTCTTCTCCAAAAGAGATGTTGTCGATTGAATGCCCAGGTGCCAGGGAGACTTCTTCAACTGATAGTGTTGGTGGCGTTATTTGCACGCTGGATGATATCTGGTTGAGTACTGAAAATGTGTTTGTGCGCTGATCCCTGCAGAAGTGCAGGAGTTCACATAAATTTTCAATCAAATGTGTGACCTCCTATTCCACCGGCTTCTCGTATGTGGTGAAGCTGTCGATTTGAGGGTCAGATGATGCTTCAGTACCCGGTGTTGAGGCTTCTGGAGCGGAGATACCGCCTAACTCGGATGTTAATCTGATGAAAAAGTCGAGGATGTGGTTTATCGTCTCCTTCATCAGGTCCATGTTCCTGGTATGTACCTCTAGGATTTGAGCCAACTCTACCAAAGTCGGGATCCCTCTGCCTTCCATGCCGCCAGGTGTAACATGAGGAATGTTGCCGTTTGAAATATTCTGATCTGAATTAGTTGAATTAGCCCTAAGACCAACCATCTTGTGAGATTTTTAGATTGCAACCGAAAGATTAATCTCCCACTGTGATCGCCAATCTGTAGATGGGGAAAAACGATTTGCTGGTTTTTAAGGAATTGAGGAGACGACCGTACGTAGGAGACTCCTCGAACCGAGCGAAATGTTAAACCTCACACAGATGCACCGCTGCAAAGGGGGTGCTTTAGATTCGAGAGATCAATCTGTAGTACTCCGGCCTAAATCAAGACAATGACCGTTCCAGAGTAAATTCGGTCACAAGAGAGGATGGGTTGATCTGTAGGAGGGAAGCTGGGAATGTATGGAATCAATGGTAATCAAAGATTTTGGGTGTGTGAATTCTGAATATGATAAGATCTGAATGATTGAAATTGCTCAATTGAGAGTAGTTGCTCAATTGATGAGTTGATGATCTCGTGTTGTCGATGAGACGTGAGATTGATGATACTGTTGATGTTGATGATTCAATCATGATTCAGAGACTTATTTATATTGCTGGAATTTTAGACACCATGACCCCATGAAGTGTGACAGTTGATGGAATCAAGGAGTGGGTAAGTGGAGATCGTGTTTGAAACCAGTTGATCAACGTGTGGAGACTTGGTCGATTTTCCACCCACTACCTCGTGAATTCTTTCAACTGATTGCACGACTTGCTCACATTCCATCGTGTGTTTGAACACACGTGCCGTAGAACGCCAGGCCAAAACCCTAAGTGATATCCCCCCAAAGTGACACGATTGACGTCTCGTGGTATGTTAGTCAATTGATGAATTCTTGGTTTGATGGGACAATGAGTCCATGTAGTTGCTGAGTTGAACATGATAGTCTGAAACTCATGAGTTGAACATATCATGAGACAGAGGTATAGTTCTTACGATGAAGTGAGCAAGTATTGCTCATTCGATGGATCGTTGAATATTGATTGTTGAACCAATATCCCTTGGTTTGAGCAAATATTTATCATCTGAGCAAGTGTTGCTCATGTGATGAATTGTTGAATATTTGATCGTCTGAGCATGTGTTGATCATCTGATGGATTACTGGCAGCGTACCAAAAATATTAATTAGAATACTGGTCGTTGAACCGATCATAATTAATAAAATTAATGACCATGATGTCGTCATAAAATTATTAAGTTTGGAATCCGGAATGATGATCCTTGGATTCAGAAACCCTAATTTAATCAATTGATGATCAATTCATGGATCGTTAGAAGTTCAACCATGGGAAGAAGGAGGGAGCGACTACATGAGACCGTGGATCAACCATGTAGTGTCCATATGCTCACGTGAGCAAATACAAAGAACTCCTGAAGAGTTGACGATTTGTTGGTGAAAGAATGATCAAATGCTGATTTAATCATTTATTCGAAAATGCTCGTCTGAGCCTTAGGTGAGAAAACCTAATTAATTATGACGGAGTGAGGGACCGACCATGGGTCATGAAACCGACCCTGGGTAGTCACGTGACCGCATGATGATCACTTCATGAAAATCCAAAGTGTTTGGAAGAGTCTTGGACCTAATACGTGCAATTGTTCAAATTAGGTAAAAACTGTGAAAATTAATGGGACCGGCTTATGTAAGCCAAAGAGCCAATCTTTTTCGGTCAAGATAGCGTGCTCGTGTCCCCAAGGCGTTCGCGTCTCAGTCCTGAGAATTTTGATATTTTCCGGCGTGCAATTGAGCATACATTCGAGAAAATATGCCCAAATTAGGGTTTCGACGAAACTGAGGAAAACACCATAAGATGATGGAAAATAATTATAAAATAAGGATTGAGGAGGCGTGGGACCTCCGAGGCCAAGGCATGGTCGTCCGGTCGTGGCCACGGTCCTGTGGTGCCTTTTCCTTAATTTTTATAATATTTTGATGATTTTATGAAAAATTCATTAAATTTTGATAAATTTGATGAATTTAGGGAGTTTCCATGAATTGAAGGAGTTTTCATGAGTTCAGGGAAGCAAAAAATATTAAAATAAAAAAAACAAGGGCGTGTGGGACCGTGGAGGCGCGGCCGGACGGCTAGGGCCCAGTCCCACGAGTTTCCCTAATTTTTATGTATTTTTAATGTATTTTTCCATGATTTGAAGGGATTTTCCTAATTTGAGAGAAATACCATGAAATCAAGGAGTTTCATGGGATGAAGAAAATCCAAAAAATAATAATAATAAAATACACGGGCGTGTAGGACCGGCTGAGGCATGGCCGGCCGGCTGGGGACCGGTCCCATGTGTTTTCCTAATTTTATATTATTATTTTTATGTATTTTGAAAATACCATGATTTGAAGGAAATTTCATGAAATCAGGGAAATAATAATAATAATAATAATAATAATAATAATAATAATAATAATAAAATAGTGAGGAACCATAAGGTGTGGGGCCGGCTGGGACCAAGGCATGGCCGGTTGGCCAATGGTCACGCCCCACACTATTTTTCCTTAATTTTATATTATTTTCAAGGGTTTATGAAAACACCATGAAGCCAAGGAGTTTCCTCGAGACGAAGGAGATTTGATAAAACGAGAGAATTTTCATCAAATCATGGAAAATAATAAAAATGCATTAAAAATATAAAACTGGCGTGGGATTGACCACGACACGGTCGGTCGGTCGTGTGTCCGTGCTCCCAGCACCCTGGTCAATATTTTTAATTATTTATTATTTTCTTCCCTATTTTGCATAGGTTCATCGTTTCGTTGTATTTTGAAATACTTTCGTGCGGTGACTGTTAGTGTATCGTCGTTGTATACACCTTCACCATTTGAATCGGGGATTACTTAGAGGTAGCTCAGACGCCCGGTTGTTGATTATTTATTATTAATTTATGAAATTTTGTGGAGAATAATTCATGAAACTGAGTAATAAAATAAATAGACGTTTACTATTAATTCATAGGATCAACTGAGGATTCGACTACGAATAATAAAGCGATCATTACCATTCCATGGGATCGTAGATTCGACCACAGAGTAATTAAGATTTATCTATACCATTTATGAGACCAGTTGTGGATTCAATCATGAAATCGGAATAATGAGATAATATAGTTATTGTTATTCTATGAGATCAAGTTGTGGATTCGATCATAGAATCAGAACAATTGTTTGTTGTCATTCCATGCGACCAGTCGTGGATTCGACCATGGAATAGGAGCAATTGTTATTGCCATTCCATGGGACCAGTCGTGGATTCGACCATAGAATATGAGCAATAATAGATTATTCTAGGAATTCAAGTCACGGTAGAATTAATCTTAATTAGGAATAATTAACTTTTTGGCTCTATACTAGCAGAGCAAGATGTCTAGGAGCATTAATTATCCCAATATGAGCTTGTTGGTAAGTCATATCCTTTATATAGTCAGGGTAAACTCGTTGTTTGTTCCTGAAGACGTTATCGCTCTATACTAGTAGAGCAAGATGTCTAGAAGCCGTCCATCTCGTGATACTATATAGAAATAATCACTGAAAGTGTTCAGTATTCATGAGATATGTCGTTGTTCGGCCGTGAGACTACATATCTACATGTACTCTGAGAGAAAGTACTCTCTGTTGAGAATTCATGAAAGACCCGTGCCTCGATACTCACGTATGATTGCTGGATCAGAGGCTCGTATAATCACGAGTTTACGATTTTATCCCTTGTTGAAAATCCACCATCTACAGCCTGGTAACATCTTACATGATTTGTGTGAGATATCCAATTGATGTAGGCTCGGAATGTTTCGTATTGATCATTCGATCACTTGAAAATTGCTTTGAAGGTAATAGTTTGTGTGAGACAGCTATTCCCGTCTTCCAATAATGTTTGAATGATTGAAATGAGAGTTTAGAAAAATTGGATTTAAGCATAGTATATGTACTTTTATATATGTAATCCATGTCCTGGAACCATGGTATGCATACCCATATGCGTACTTGTTGGTTTTGAGAAAGTCCGGGAACCTGGTATGCAAACCGGTACGCGTACTGGCGTAAGGTTCAGGTCCGGGAATTTCTGCTGAGTTTGGATGGTATGCGTACCAGTTCGCTTACTGGCGAAACCCAAACTTGGTCCGGATACTTAGGTACGCATACCCGTATGCATACCTAAGTGGATGATGTTCTAAAATCGGTTTGTTCATGAACTAATACATTTATATAATAAGGAATGCAATCTTTTGCAAATCGTGGAAATAATGTTTCTGACTTGATTCGAGTGAATCAAAATCTATTTTGCTTCCATTATGTCTTGTATACTTCTATGATAATATAAACAATTGAACAACTCTAGAACTAGTTTCATTTGAGTCATTTGAACTAGTTATGGTTAAGATGAATAAGGTTGATATGAAAGTGTTCATATGGCTAACTTCAGTTAACTATTGTTGAGCCAACAAGGTGTACACGTTTAGGTACAGTTACTCATATCTAAATGAAGGTACATTTCATTTGTGTGTAACAATCTAAGTTCGATCTAACGGTTGAAAGATATCAGCTTGAGTCTAATCAGGTTTTCATCTAATGGTGAATATTGAATGCTTTGTTACCAAGGTAACATTGATTGCAAACCCTGATTTGAAGACTATATAAAGGAGAACTCTAGCAACTGGGAAACCTAATCCCCACACCTCCTGTGTGATACTAGTTGCGACTAGAGTCGATTCTCCTTTAACCTTAGGTTTTTCACGAAACGCTGTAGGTTAACGACTTAAAGACTTCATTGGGATTGTGAAGCCAGACCCAACTATTTTCTATGTAGTTGCGTGATCTGATCTTTCCTTGTTATATCGTATTGAGTACTATCTTCTCTAAGATTTTCTCGAGATTGATTCTCCGATAGGCAAGACAAAATGTAGTCACAAACATCTTCGTCTCATCTTTTTTGATTCCACAATACCTTGCTTCGCTACTGTTTGTGGGTGAAAACTGTTTCTGCTGATTTTGGTAATTTTGGGTGTATGGATGAGAAACGAGTTTATACCCTAAACAATGCACTGCACGGGAGCAATTTTGATTCGAGAGATCAATCTGTACAATCCTGGCCTAAACCAAGAAATGGTCGTTTCAGGCTTGCTTCGGTCACAAAGCAAAGGAGAAGGGTTGGTCTTAGGGAGGGAACGAAGAGAGTGTTGAGACCAGAATGGTTAATTCTGAACATGTGTCTTTTTTTATGACTTGTATCATAAAGTGGAACTGGCTTGCAGAGTGAAAAGCTATCAGTTCTTGGTGATTTATGGATACTATGTTGCTGCCGACCAAAAACTTGTTGTTTGGTGGAAATAGGTGAAGCCTATTTATACAAGTCATATTGAAATGTACCCTGGTCTCGTAGGAAGTGGGAACGTTTGGGTGATGGAAGAGTGGAGTAATGTATAACCGTCAGAAAACCATGCTTCTATGATGAAGGAAGCGGATCCGTTTACACCCGTTACTTCTTGCCGCCACTAATTGTCCCACTTCATGACACTTTCTTATAACGGGCGTATTGCACGCCGCATGTTGTAAACCGCCAGACCAATACCCTGATGAGTATCCACCAGTTTGTGACATGTTTGATGTCTCGAGTGTTTTCGTGGAAAACATGTAGCACTTTGCTATGTGCGGCAAGTCAAAGTCAAGAGTCTTTCCGCATGAAAATAGCATGTGATGCTATATATTAGGCACATCTTGGATGGTCGCCTAAAACTTGCCACAAGTCCGTCAGTTCGATGGCGAACTTGGATGGCTGAGATTGCATCTCATGAGGAAGGGTAGTCGTTGATTATGGCTACCTTCTGTTGGCGCCTGGTAATGGCGTAGTGGCGTTTTTGGTGTATGCCAGTGGCACTGCGGCATGACTGGTATAGCTCGGGAGTGCCAGTGGCACAGTGGTATAAGTGGCGCCTGGCGTAGCCATGGCCACTAGATTTAGGCGGCTGGTAGCCTAAAACTTGCCACAAGCCTGTCAGTTCAGTGGCGAATTTGGATGGCTGAGATCACATCTCATTAGGAAGGATGCCATTGATTATGGCCATATCTTGTTGTATAGCAAAGTGGCGTCATTGGCATAGTGGCGTGTGGCGTAGCCATGGCATAGCGGCATGCCAGTGGCGTAGCCGTGGCAGCTATTTTGGCATATTGGTGTTAGACCCAAATATGGCTCTGGCAACATTGGCCCTGTTGCTAAGTTAAACTTAAGGACTTAGGAGAATCACTTAACCTAGTTGGCATGGCGACTTTAGCTAGACTAGGGTTTGGCGTATCGAAACCTTAATTAGCACGTGTGCTGCGGCACGGTGGCGTGGCTGAGATAGCTGACGCATGCCAGTGGCACTATGATGCAAGTAGCGGCTGGCGTAGTCATGGCCGCTAGATTTTGGCACATAGGTGTTAGACCCGAAATGTGGCATGGCAACATTGGCCTTGTTTCCACATCAATCCCAATGCTCCGGGGAACGTTACTTGGTTTGGTTGCGTAACAACTTTGCCTAAATTAGAGTTTGGAATGTCGAAACCCTAATTAGTGTGTGTGGCATGCGGACGTGGCATGGAAACACCTTTTTTGCAAACGGTGCCATAGCTGGGCCAAGGGAACTATAGCAAGGCTATGGTGTGGAAACGGCCACAGGAGTAAGGATTTCCGTGGGTGGATATGATATCGCGCCATTCCTAGGGTTTCCTGGGTCCCACACGGCTCGTGGCATGTTTTGGAATGCTGCCGCAAAGTGGCATGTTGGCATGACGCTTGTCTCATTGGCGCACCATGGCATGTTTGGCATGTTGGCGCAGTTTTTGGAAAGCCAATTGGCTTCGTGACTATATCTGGCGCAGCTTCCCCTTTTTAATATTGTGGCAAGTTTAGAGCGACCTGATTGGTCAGAAAAGAGGGCCGGCCAAGCATGGGTGTGGCTACACTTCTGGTGTGACTGCGGCGGCTTTAGAGCGACCCGATTGGTCGATGGGGAATGGGGCCGGAAAGTATGGGCCCGGTCACAACTTATGTGCGTGTGACGAGTTTAAGGCGACCTGATTGGTCGAGGGAAATAGGTCCGGTTTAGGATGGGGCGTGGCCAATGGAAAATGGCGCCGTCTTGGCTTAAGGCATGGCAACGCCTCCCTTTGCTGCTGCTCCTATCCTGCGGCTCCTTGTTTTTTCTGATTCTGGGCAAGATTTTTCATCTACTAATCCATGGAGGATTAATTACCTAGTTTTCCTAGGCTTAATTTCGACAAGCAAGGTCTGATATACCGCGCAAGGCGCAAAACCCTAACTTTTTCAAATTAGTCAGGATAATTGATTGAATTTTATGTGTTAACACAGAGTTCTTTTAAGTTCATTGCCAGAGAGCAGCATGCTTTCTGATTGAATACCTTATGCAAAGACCTTATCCTTGATACTTGGAAATTCGTGCTACTCTGCTGCGAGTGAACACAAATCGTCATGTCATATCAACATTAAGGGTTCAGCCGGGGAACATAGCACAAAAAGCATTCAAAGAAACTTATATTAATCGAATGTAGGCAAGGTGCTAAAATTTACAGAATACCTGAGATTGTTGCTACATGCACCATTCTGGGTAAATTTCATGAGAAAATATTGAGTTGATCAATAAGTTTGCCAGAGGTTGAACACTCATCACTTTTACATGGATTTGTCTCTTTGCAGAGTGACGGCCTATTAAATGCAGGGTTTTATAATTTTAGCCCTGAACTAAAAGCCATCATCAACATTAGGTCCCGTGCTTAGCATGTAACAGTGGAATTGTTGCGAGTTAAGCATGAGATGGTGACAGACAAGAGTAAAACCGAAAGGGCAAGACGTGAAGAGATTTCCAGGGAAAATTGACTAACCTTTGGCGGAAGGCATGAGGAATCTGTAATCCTTGTATTGGCGACTCTGCATAATTTCGACTTGGCCATAGGGTGTTGGCGTCAGTGCTGTAACTTTGGCTACTGGTCGGCGGAGATGGCACTGAAATTTGGTCCGCGGAACGGGTGTTGGCTGGCTAGGCCACGAACGTGCATAGATGGCGCTTGGATTGGATTGGTGAAAAAACTGGCTTCATTCCGTGGAATGGTGGAAACCTTCTTCAGTCCGTGGAATGGTGGAAACCTTCTTTAGTCCGCGGAATGGTGGGAACGGCACTTGGAACTTTGGCTACCAAACAGTGAGGGCGGAGATGTGATAGACGCATTTATGTGTCTAATTTTTCCTCAATCTCGTTCCATACGGGGGATGAACCGCTGAAGTCGACTCGGGACACAACTCCAATGTCGTGTACGAACCCGAGGGGCCGAGGTGATATCGTAATCACCGTCTTTCTCTGCAAACAGTTTAATATTTAATACTACCCTTCCGTAGGCTTTAAAAATAAAAGAATGTCCAAATGTCTTAGTCCAAAGTCCAAAAGAAAAGGAAAGCCTAAAAAAAAATGTCTCTCTTTTTTTTTTCTCTCTTTTTTAATAAAAACAAAAAAAATTTCTTCTTTCGCTCCTTTCGCTTTGTCTTTTACTCCAAGTCTTTAAGTATTCACCAAAGCTTTGGAAAAAATTTATTTCGCTCCAAATTCCAATATCTGTAAGGAAAAGACAAAAAGCCAAAAACGTAAAGAAGAACAAATAAAATAAAAATAAATAAAAACCTAAAAAATCTAAAAACTCTAGCCTAAAGACAAGCCCGCGTCGGCGGCGCCAAAAATTAATGTGATCTCAATAATGTTGTAGTAATAAGGTTCGTTGAGGCTTGTGAAAGCAATGGATTTTTAGACTTATAAAACTTAAAAATAAAGAAAACTTATTACAAAATTGACTTCAAGATATGAGAAAATAACCAAGACACTGATTCCACTATTACAAATGAATTAATGATGGTAAATAATCCAAAACTCTTATTATCTTTTAAGTCCTTTATATCTTAACTCACTAATAATCAAGCAAATTCTCAAGCATCAATTGTATCCCTTAAGCATAGGTTATCTAAACAAAGCATAACCTATCTAATTGAATCACAACTGATTAGAAAAATTACGCAAACAATTTAAAACTCTGCAAAAGCAGTGATTGAGTGAATTATAATTAAATATTAGAGAAAATAAAATAGTTACCAATTATTCATGCGTAAATAGCTTCCTCATTGTCTTGGTTGTGGGAGAATTAGCCGCTCATCATGTTGGAAACACGCTCAAAAATCATTATTATTGCTCAAAGGGTGTTTACAAATGATGAAATGGAGAAATAATTCAAAACCGGGTTTGTAACAATTATATTTGTCATAAACCAAAAAAAAAAACGATACAGAGGATGTGTCATTGTTACTGTTGCTCTAAGACCCACGACTCTGTGTCGCAAACGCTATAGGAAATAAGTCTTCCTCTGATGTACGACCCTCGGCTGTGAGTCGTTGTTACTGTTGGAAAATGACGGTCTTGAATGGTCCGTTCTTCGCGTTCTTCAATGGCGGCAGCAGCAGCAGGTCTCTCTGCAACTTGGTGTTTCGACTCTGTGGTGCTCTGTTTCTCTCCCAAACTCTCTATCTCCCCTCTCTGGTGCCCGAGAACCTATTTTATACTCAACAGGGTCATCCAATCTCTGCATTAACTCCGGAAATCTCTTCAAAACTCGCCAGTGAAAAAAATATTCTCGGGAATATTTTCTTCCCTATTTTACCTCCTCACGCGTTGATTCTCTGCCAACATACTCTGAACAGGTCAATACACGTTCCAGAATGTTGATCGAGTCATCAAAACATGTTCAAACTCTTCAAAACCCGTGCAATATTCTTCCCAATAAAGTGTTGATCTGTTTACTTCTACGAGAGAATTCAGCCAATTTTAATCGATCAAATCACTCATGATAGTTTTGTTGGGACATATCACAACTACCCAACAAATTTCATCCCTTTAGTCTACCTAGAAAACCTTCAAACTTCGATCGAAAATCACACAGTTCTTTTCTTCATTTTCCCGCCAAAATGAAATTTTGTATTTGTTGAAGAAGGTCACCCCTTATCCAGTGGTCGCCCCTTATCCGTTGTTGGAGTCTGAATGACATATGTCCTCCGGGGTGCCTTTAACAACTTTTTGAGCCGAATTTTCCATCAATATTTATTTCCAAAAAATACCTACAAACACACAAAACACCATAATAAGGATGAAAAAAGTACTAACAATACGAAACATTGAGGACAAATTAGACACATAAATGCGTCTATCAAATACCCCCAAACTTATTATTTGCTAGTCCTCGAGCAAAACTAAAAAAAAAAGAAAAAAAAAACGTGTTAATCTCGGGAGGGTTTACCAGAGGTGTACCCACAAAACCATTACTCCAGACCCTAGCTATCTACGCAGAACCTTGGAAGGCACTAAAGAATCTCCTTGGTTGGCATACAATCACTGACTACAGGAGGAAGTACCCTGATGCGAAACTCCAATTGTTGCACACGAGTTTGCACTCAAGCATACTAAAATTCATATAAAGTGACAGAGCTCTACTCAGATAGTTTCTGGACATCATAAACCGGAGTCAACCAATCACATGGAAAGATTAAGAAGATGGATAAAGAGAGAAAAAATCGATGGTTTAAAGTGAACGATGTTTCCCATATATGTCTGAAGGCCTCTGCCAAGATGAACCTATCCTAATGGACTGAGATACTGGTCTGACTAATATCAACACAACTGGCATATACAAGGGGACCAGTGGTCGATAAACCTAACTCTAGGTCAACACAACTGGCATATACAAGGACACCAGTGGTCGACTTTATTGAATTTATTCCGGTTGGTCTGATGGTCTGGTCTTGATTTTTTTTTATTTTTTTTTGGTATCTCAATCACCCTATTTCACCCTAGCAAAGGTAACAACTTGAATCATGTGCCCCACCAAATCACTTAAAAAATAAAAATAAAGGATTAGGATTCAACGAGATATGGCGAAACTACCATGTTTTTTTTTAATTCTAACACCTGAGCTCTGTGCTTTTATGAATAGACTCTTTAGATGTTTCTATCTAATCAGATTGGTTCCTCAACTCTTACAAGCAAGATGTTCCCATCCACTTAGATTGGTTAGTGCCAACCTTAATAAGCATAAATTTTTAGGCTCTGGAGTTTATTTATTGCAACTAAAAGCTAAAAAGTTTCTTCCCCACCCCCAAACTTAAATCTAACATTGTCCTCAATGTTTCTAATGAAAGAGGAATACCAAAAAGTAAAGTAACACGAGGAATCAGTAAAGAGAGAAGTCGGAAAGGTAGTACCTGGGTGAAGAGAGAAGTCAAAATCTAATATACAACATACAATCGCCTCGATGGTCAATCAAGGGTAAACAGGGTCCTCCAGAGGGACCTCCTCAACATCACCTGTAGGAAAGGGCTCTAAAAAGGGTTTCAATCTCTGACCGTTAACCTTCGAAGAACTACTATCATCCGGTGTCTCAATTTTAACAGCTCCATGAGGAAAGACAGTGCGAACAATAAAAGGACCCATCCACCGAGAACGTAATTTCCCAGGGAAAAGATGCAAGCGGGTATCATACAGAAGAACTTTTTGACCTGGAGAAAATGACTTCCGTAAAATATTTCTATCATGCACAAGTTTCATTTTGTTCTTATACTCCTTTGCACTATCGTAAGCATCTATACGAATCTCGTCCAACTCATTAAGCTGGAGTTTCCTATGGGCTCCTGCCTTGTCAAGTGAAAAATTTAGCTGTTTAACATCCCAATAAGCTCTATGATCTAACTCAACAGGTTAATGGCATGCCTTGCCATACACAAGCCGATAAGGCAACATTCCAATGGGGGTATTAAACGCAGTACGGTAAGCCCATAAGGCATCAGTAATCCTAGACGACCAGTCTTTCCAATTAGGATTAACTGTTTTCTCTAATATACGTTTTATCTCCCTATTGGAAACCTCTAGTTGACCACTAGTCTGCGGATGATATGGGGTAGCTACCTTATGTGTAATTCCATATTTCTTCATCAGAATCCTAAAAGGTCCATTACAAAAGTGCGACCCTCCATCACTAATTATAGCTCGCGGTGTACCAAAACGTGTAAGTATATTATTTTTCAAGAACTCAATCACAACCCTATGGTCATTGGTTTTACACGCAACCGCCTCAATCCACTTAGAGACATAGTCTACAGCGACAAGTATGTATAGGTTACCAAAAGAATTAGGAAACGGACCCATAAAGTCAATACCCCACACATCAAAGACCTCAACAATTAGAATCGGGTTCAAGGGCATCATGTTCCTACGGGAAATGGTTCCTAATTTCTGGCAACGTTCACAAGTAACACAGTAACTATGGGAGTCTTTAAACAACGAAGGCCAATAGAATCCACACTGCAATATCTTAGCAGCAGTCTTCTTAGCACTAAAGTGAACCCCACAAGCATGATCATGACAAAAGGAAATAATACTGGACTGGTCACTCTCAGGTATACATCTCCTAATAATCTGGTCTGGACAATACTTAAACAAATAAGGATCATCCCAAAACAAGTGATTAACCTCGGCTAAAAACCTAGAACGATCTTGTTTACCCCAATGTTGGGGCATTCGACCAGTAACAAGATAGTTCGCTATACTCCCATACCAAGGTAGTTGGGTAACAAAGAACAATTGTTCATCAGGAAAGCTATCCCTTATAGGAAGGGAATCATCAGGGGAACTAACAACTAGCCTAGAAAAGTGGTCTGCTACAACATTTTCGTCACCCTTTTTGTCTCTAATGTCTGGAGAAAACTCTTGCAACAAAAGGATCCACCTAATCAGTCTAGGTTTCATATCCTTCTTAGACAGAAGATATTTCAAAGCGGCATGATCAGTATATATGACGATCTTAGAACCTAAGAGATGGGGTCTAAACTTGTCTAAGGCAAACACAATGGCTAACAGTTCCTTCTCGGTAGTGGTATAGTTCAATCGGGTATCATTCAGAGTTTTACTAGCATAGTAAATCACATGAAGTAATTTGTTTTCTCGCTGACCTAGCACAACACCAATAGCATAATCTGAAGCATCACACATGATCTCAAAGGGTAAGTTCCAGTTGGGTGCCTGGACTATGGGGGAGGTAGTGAGTAAAGTCTTGAGCTTCTCAAAAGCCTCTAAACAAGCATCATCAAAGACAAAATTAACAACTTTTGCAAGAAAATTGCAAAGAGGTCTGGAAATCAAGCTAAAATCCTTAATGAATCGACGATAAAAACCTGCATGCCCTAAGAATGACCTAATATCTCTTACGGTTTTTGGGACCTGTAAAGTCTTGATAAGGTCAACTTTGGCTTTATCTACCTCTATACCCTTAAAAGATACGATATGCCCTAAAACAATTCCTGATCGAACCATGAAATGACATTTCTCCCAATTAAGCACTAGATTCTTTTCCTTACACCTAGTCAACAGTAATAACAAATGATGCAAGCACACATCGAAAGACGAACCAAACACTGAAAAATCATCCATAAAGACCTCTAAAAACTTTTCTACCATATCGGAAAATATGCTCATCATGCAACGCTGAAAAGTCACAGGGGCGTTACATAGCCCGAAAGGCATGCGTCTATACGCAAAAGTACAAAAGGGACAGGTAAAAGTAATTTTTTCTTGGTCTTCTGGGGCAATAACGATCTGATTGTAGCCTGAGTAGCCATCTAGAAAACAGTAATGACTATGTCCAGCTAATCTCTCTAGCATTTGGTTGATAAAGGGAAGGGGAAAGTGGTCCTTCCTAGTGACATTTTTCAATTTCCTATAGTCAATACAAACACGCCAACCCGTGGTAACTCGGGTCGGGATTAAATCATTGTTATCATTCTGGACTACATTAATACTGGATTTCTTGGGAACAACCTGAACGGGGATGATCCACTTACTGTCTGAAATGGGGTAGATAATGCCTGCGTCTAACAGCTTAAGAACCTCGGTTCGAACTATTTCTTTCATATTAGGGTTTAGTCTTCGTTTCATCTCCCTAGAAGGTTTGGTATCTTCCTCTATATAGATCTGATGCATACAAACAGTAGGACTTATACCCTTAATGTCTGTTATGGTCCACCCTAAAGCTTCCTTGTTGTTTTGAAGGACGGTCACTAGCCTACTTTCCTGATCACTATCCAAGTCGGAAGCAACAATCACAGGTAAAATCTCATACGGGCCTAAAAACACATACTTCAGGGTATCTGGCAATGGTTTTAGGTCCAACTTAGGAGGCTCCTCTAACGAAGGAACTAGGGTAGACTTAGAAACTGGTAGTGGTTCGAACTTAGGTTTCCATCCGTTACTAGTGTCTAACAAATGGGTTGAATCTAACAAATCATTCACCTCATTAATCACATTATCATCATCGAAATCAATCCCAAAGTGAGCTAGGCATTTCTCTAATGGATCTTCTAACAAAGTGTTTGGTAATGACTCCTCAACTAATGTTCCTATCATGTTTACCTCTTCTATGCTCGAGTCATCTAGTTCAGAGGGTAACTTACTAATATGAAAGACGTTCAGCTCAATAGTCATATTACCAAAAGACAAGTTCATAATGCCAGTTCGACAATTAATGATCGCATTGGATGTTGCTAAAAATGGGCGACCTAATATCACTGATATCTGGTTCACTGGGTCAGGGACAGGTTGGGTATCTAGGATAACAAAATCCACTGGATAAATAAACTTGTCGACCTCAATAAGAACATCCTCGATCACACCACGAGGAATTTTAACGGACCTATCAGCTAACTGAAGTGTCATCTGGGTAGGTTTCATATCACCAAGTCCTAGCTTGAGGTACACATGATATGGAAGTAAATTCACACTGGCTCCTAAATCAAGCAAAGCTTTCTCAACACGGTATTTACCTATTGTGCAATAAATGGTAGGGGACCCTGGATCTTTATACTTAGGAGTAGTGGTATTCTGAATAATGGAACTCACTTGACTAGCTAGGAAGGCTTTCTTCTGA
This sequence comes from Papaver somniferum, assembly GCF_003573695.1. NCBI lineage: Eukaryota > Viridiplantae > Streptophyta > Magnoliopsida > Ranunculales > Papaveraceae > Papaver > Papaver somniferum. The sequence goes on from NC_039358.1 coordinate 64,723,262, forward strand.
ACACTAAGTTTTCGCTTTCGCGTACACAAATCCTTCAGAAACTTAGTGATGGGATCCGGAGATACCTATATATAATATAACCGCAATCGCACGGTGTCTAGCTAGTAGACAGAGGCAAGTACGGGTCGAACCCACAGGGAGTGGTGGAAATACTGTAATCAATATTCCTAAATAAAATAACCAGAAAATATTTTTGTATTTTTAGAATTGAAAAACGAAATAATAAAATCAAACTAATAAAAAGAATTCAATAGAAGAATCGGTAACCAAGGTTTTATTGGTATCCACCACTATTTACTTGCAAATACTGAAATGAAACATAATTATGAATATGTGTTTATTGTTCGTTCTATTGACATCACCTATTATATGTATTAGAGTCGCAAATATCACTGGTATACCCTAAGCATGGCACATCAAAAGACTAAATCCAAGCATGAACCATCAAATTGCATCAACGAGAAAGTTATACGAAACTAAATATAGACTCACAAATTCTATATGGCTTTTCTAAGCATAACCCATCAAAGTTTTTAACGAAGCATGGATCATCAAATAATAAGACACACATATTTGTAAAACTAATTCATTAAGCACATAGGTTTTTAAAACCGGTGAAGCAACAACTAATTTTCAATAAATCAATAAGCAATATCCAAGAATTAATCTATTCAAATCATATTGGTCTATTGCTATATAATCTAATCAAATCAAAATAGCCTAATACCCAAAATGGTTTCAACCCATAAAGACCCTAGTTACAAAAGTTTAGCAATATATTGCTTTCTCAAAAGCCATAAACATATAAGAGAAAATCACTAGCAAATCGAAACAAATCGAAAAGGAATTCGAAAACAGAAATGCAAACCCTACTCCGATTCCGTCTGTAGCCGCAACTCTCTAGCCTCTGTCGGCCTGCCTTCTATGTTTCTTCTCATTTATTTTATAATTAGTGCTGCAAAGATTCCCGACTAAGACCTAGTAGAATTTCCTAGGCCCAGTCCATCATGGTCCATCTATCCTCAGGTCCAACATCTCCACATCTCCATTCTCAGCCACATGACCCGTCCATTCTATCCATCCTGAACTTGGATGCAGCAGCAACTTCGATCTCCTGACCTTCTAATACTTCTCCTTGCACCATCCATTTCATCTCCGTCTGTCTAGGCATCACTCCATCGTCTGACCAACCAACTTCCGTTCATCTCATAACCTAAACAGCAGCAGCAATTGTTCCTTCATTCACAATTCAATCTATACCCGATATTCTCATCACAGTCAACCTCCATTTCGACCATATTTCAGTTCAAGTTCAGCCACCAGTTATCATGGCTTGTTGTTGCCGTATTCAGTCCACAACATCGTCCTCCACCGATCACAACAGCAACTCCGTCTTTGTCCATATAAATCTCTGACAATCGGACCACCCAAGGCAAACTGTAGTAACATCAGTCACAAACAAATCCCGTTGTGGGAAATCGAGATACCAGCAGTAAATTCATAGCTTGGGTTTCTTTCATGTCCGAGCTCCTCCATCTTCTTCTCTTTCTATTCTAGTCTAAATACTGGTGTTTGCGACAAGTCTCCAGATTTGACCTAGCCAATAGCCAAGGCTCAGTCCAGAATCCATGCTTATTTCCCAATCCAGGCTCCATAAAATCCATATCGACTTCATTCCCATCCAGGCAACGACCGAAGAGAACCAACATCGGTTCAATCTCATAAGAACAACCTTTCTAACCAACCATTCTTCTTCTGCATGTCTTGTTTCAATTTCATAATCATTCAAGAGCCTTAGCTGCTGTTTAACTCTCAACTGAGACCGAGATTCCGAGTACAAATATGCCCGACCCAAATTCAGTTAGTCCATTTCCATTCATGTCTGCACCATCTAACCATCTTCCATTCTCTTCCGCCAGTAGCCTCAGTTCAATAACTCCACTTGGTAGCATAGTCGAATCTAGCCAATTCCAGCCATTTCACTGCCATCTTCATTCACATCGAACCAGCTCAACCAATCACCCCTCTCGACTCCTTTGTAGCCTGAATCCAACAACATCTTCTTTGCCCATCGAGTACGAGTACTGAGAGCTGCTTATGAGTTAAACTCTTTGCTTCTTTGTTGTTTCGTTCCTCCAGTACTCCATCGGCCTTGAGCCAACTGCTCCATTGCTCAGCCAATCCAGCTTATCATGCCTTCTAACACCTTCTATTAACATCACCAGTAGCTGCACACAACAGTTCAGCTGAATTCCCAATCATGGCATCAGTTCTTCTCTCCTTTTCTTCTTTCAAGTAACACAAACTGCCAACACACTAAGTCCATCTCTTGCATTTCCTTAATCAGTAAACAACATAGCCTTAATCAGTCATCGACATCTCCATCTCTTGCATTTCCTTTTCTCATCATCGACTGCTTGATCTCGAACCAAACAATGGAACCCAGTTCAACCACTTTCGCAGCAAAAACAAACCAGCCACATTCCCCTGTACTCGCAGGCTGCACCATGACCATGGACAAACTCTAACATCATCGGTGTTCCGGTTAGGAACTCGAGATAATCACCACTGTCCCCGCTGCCGAATAGGGAAGAAGAACTCGAACTTTATAAGAAGAAAGATATGACGATGCCAATCCATTCGTAGTAGCCTCGATCTCGCACCATCGGAAGTGAATGAAGACGGCAGCTGCTTGACTAACACGACAATTTCTTTTCTTTTTCGCATAAGAAGATAAAGGGTGGGGGAGCATGACACATATCCCACTTATTTCATCCCTTGGTAGAGTTTACTGCTAAGAAGCTTGAGTGAACCAATCATCTAGAGTCTAGGTTGTCTCCTAGCCGTGAAATGGCTGTGTAGATAATAAAGCAGTCATCTTTGTCATTTTCGTCTAAAACGCCAATTAGCTTCTGATCGAGTCATTTATCGTCCGGATGATCGGAATTGCGAATACTTTCTACAAAAGCACTAAAATAGTGTTGTTAGCCAAAATATCGAGTGTTAGCTAATATAAATATGGGTATAAAATATAGCATTTACGTGCTTATCACTTAGCATAAGCGGGAATCTGCTTAATCGCATCCAACAATGGTAGGTTGATAGTAACCTGCTTAAAAATTTCCAATATATCATTAAAGTTCGACTCACTCTTAGTTGGAACTAGCAGCTGGGGAAACGGGGCTCTGGGAATAAAGCCGGGCTCAGCAGGACCCTCATTGGTCTCTTTAGAGACTCTATCAGTCTCCTCATTTTCTGGCTCAGAAGGGTGAACTATAGCATGTTCACTATCAGGCATGGCAACCTTATTGTCAACTTTCTTTCCACTCCTAAGGGTTGTAATAGAGTTCACGTGATTGTACGATTTCTCTGCTTTAGGATTGGGTTGAGTTTGACTAGGAAACTTACCTTTTTCCCTCAAAGATTCATTTATCTGACTAACCTGGTTTTTTAACTCAGAAATAGCTTGGGAGTTAGCATAACCTATATTTTTACTTTCTTCTATCCCTTGAGCAACCATTAGGTTGATCTTATTAGAGTTTTTAATAAACGAGGCTAGAGTGTCTTTTAAACTTGTGATCTTTTATCCGAAGGGTTCTGAAACTGGGGTTGACCTGAAGAGTTCTTAGCATAACCAAAACCTGGGGGAGGATGATAATTACTAGACTGACCTTTATTCTGTCCCTTAGACCAAGAAAAATTAGGATGGTTTCTCCAACCAGGGTTGTAGGTTTCTGAGTATGGGTCAAACTTCTGACGGTTCTCAAACCTAGCGTTGTTATAGATAGCATGGGCTTGTTCTTCACTAACATGACCTTCCCAAAACGAGTTATTGGGCTCTACTCCACAACTAGAGACTTGAGCGGCTCTAATCCTATCATCAGGTTCAACAAGAGACCTATATTTAGGCTGATTCAATTCCAAAGCTTCTAACCTTTTAGAAAAAGCAGCAAACTTAGCATCTGACTCGAAGTCTACCACATTGGTGTTACTTATATTGACCAAGAGTCTTTTAGGGGGTTCAACACAAGACTCCCACTGTTGGGATTTTTCAGGAATAGCTCCTAAGAAGGTAAAAGCATCATCATCATTTTTACTGGTGAACTCACCAGCGCACATAGACTCGACCATGGATTTGGTCGAATAGTTTAAACCATTATAAATAATCTCAACAAGTTTTCATCTTATCAAATCCATGGTGAGGACACTGGGATAGGAGATCATTGAATCTCTCTAAAACCTATAAAGAGACTCTCCCTCTTGTTGCACACTAGCACTAATTTTCTGCCTAACAGCTGCAGTTTTATGCTTAGGGTAGAATTTCATATAGAAAGCAGCAACAAGTTCCTGCCATGTTTCAATGGACTCAGGTGGTAGGTTGTTCAGCCAGGTCTTGGCTTTATCTCTCAAGGAAAAGGGAAACATCTTAAGTTTCAAAACTTCATCAGTGAGGTCTTTTATTCTAACTGTCCCACCGATTTCCTCAAAGTCCCTAATATGAAAATAAGGGTTCTCATCATCTTTTCCTAAGAACATAGGGATCATCTGAAGAATACTAGGTTTTATCTCGAAATTAGCCGTACTGGCTGGCAATTTAATGCACGAAGCTCGGTTGGTCCTAGTTGGGAACATGTAATCTTTCAAAGTTGTCATCACTGGCACAACTGAAGTACTAGGGGTACTTTACTCACAAAGAGACAGATTCTAAAAACTGAAGTTTCCAAAAACGTGGCTCTCAAAAGAAGAGTCTTCGAGCTCCCCGCCTTCACAAGAAGAACTACTAGGTTTATCACTAATCAAACGACCTAGGGTGTTTCTTTTCCAAGCCCTCTATCGAAAAACCTCGGGCATACACTAGAAAAACAAAAGAAAAAGAAAAATCCTAAAAGGAAGGGAAGTCCTATGCAAACACAAACAAGGCTGACTCCACCACAGTAAACCTACTGAATTCTAGCAAACAAAAAGCATGATGGCTCCACTTAGATTGTATATAGACCAGCTTCTAATCCTTCGAATGGGAATTCGTTACAATTTGAGAAAACCCCTCTGGAATCAATCCGAGTCAAAGTAAGTTGAATAGAGGCGAGGGAAGCTGCATAGAGCTTTGATACCCAAGGCCTCACCGCATTCCGAGGCGGCGCAGTCACGCATTCAACTCACAGAAACCATCATGAACTTCGAAGTATGCTTAAAAGAGTAACCAATATTTTTCGAACGACTTTCCTACTAAGCTCGTTACCCTATAGGTCTCGTTCTATTCCAAATTTTAGGTTTAGGTTCGCGTTTGGTTTTGTTTTCCTAAGGCGGGCAAGAAGAGAACGGTGATGAAATCCGAACCCTTATCTTGTATGGCCAGTCCTTGCCCTTTACTAGGAAATTAAAGCAGTCGTTTTCAAGTCCTCAGCATATATGCAAACGAAGGAATACAGTAACTCGCTGACAGGGGATTCGCGAGTGTTTCGACAAACTTACCTCCCATTCCAGACGGGGGATGAACCGCTGAAGTCGACTCGGGCCACAACTCCAATGCGTGTACGAACACGAGGGGCCGAGGTGATAATTTAATCACCGTCCTTCTCTGCAAATAATTTAATATTTAATACTACCCTTCCGTAGGGTTTAAAAATAAAAGAATGTCCAAATGTCCAAGTCCAAAGTCCAAAAGAAAAGGAAAGTCTAAAAAAAAATGTCTTCTTTGAGGCTTGTGAAAGCAATGGATTTTTAGACTTATAAAACTTAAAAATAAAGAAAACTTATTACAAAATTGACTTCAAGATATGAGAAAATAACCAAGACACTGATTCCACTATTATACATGAATTAATTATGGTAAATTATCCAAAACTCTAATTATCTTTTAAGTCCTTTATATCTTAACTCACTAATAATCAAGAAAATTCTCAAACATCAATTGTATCCCTTAAGCGTAGATTATCTAAACAAAGCATAACCTATCTAATTGAATCACAACTGATTAGGAAAATTAAGCAAATAATTTAAAACTCTGTAAAAGCAGTGATTGAGTGGATTATATTAAATACTAGAGAAAATAAAATAGTTACCAATTATTCATGCGTAAATAGCTTCCTCATTGTCTTGGTTGTGGGAGAATTAGCCGCTCATCATGTTGGAAACACGCTCAAAAATCATTATTATTGCTCAAAGGGTGTTTACAAATGATGAAAATGGAGAAATAATTCAAAACCGGGTTTGTAACAATTATATTTGTTACAAACCAAAAAAAAACGATACAGAGGATGTGTCACTGTTACTGTTGCTCTAAGACCCACGACTCTGTGTCGCAAACGCTGTAGCAAATAAGTCTGCCTCTGATGTACGACCCTCGGATGTGAGTCGTTGTTACTGTTGGAAAATGACGGTCTTGAATGGCCCGTTCTTCGTGTTCTTCAATGGAAGCAGCAGCAGCAACAGGTCTCTCTGCAACTTGGTGTTTCGACTCTGTGGTGCTCTATTTCTCTCCCAAACTCTCTATCTCCCCTCTCTGGTGCCCGAGAACCTACTTTATACTCAACAGGGTCATCCAATCTCTGCATTAACTCCGGAAATCTCTCCATAACTCGCCAGTGAAAAAAATATTCTCGGGAATATTTTCTTCCCTATTTTACCTCCTCACGCGTTGATTCTCTGCCAGCACACTCTGAACAGGTCAATATACGTTCCAGAATGTTGATCGAGTCATCAGAACATGTTCAAACTCTTCAAAACCCGTGAAATATTCTTCCCGATAAAGTGTTGCTCTGTTTACTTCTACGCGAGAATCCAGCCAATTTTAATCGATCAAATCACTCATGATAGTTTTGTTGGGACATGTCACAACTACCCAACAAATTTCAGCCCTTTAGTATACCTAGAACTCCTTCAAACTTCGATCGAAAAACACAACTTTGTTCTTCATTTTCCCGCCAAAATGAAATTTTTAATTTGTTAAAGAAGGTCACCCCTTATCCAGTGGTCTCCCCTTATCCGTTGTTGGAGTCCGAATAACATATGTCCTCCGGGGTGCCTTTAACAACTTTTTGAGCCGAATTTTCCATCAATATTTATTTCCAAAAAATACCTACAAACACACAAAACACCATAATAAGGATGAAAACAAGTACTAACAATACGAAACATTGAGGACAAATTAGACACATAAATGCGTCTATCAAGATGGCGCTGCTTTGAGCGGTGAAGGTGTCACTTCTTTGGCCGTGGAGCGCGCGGAGATGGCTCTGTTTTGAGCGGTGAAAATGGCAGAACTTTTGCTAGGTCACGGAATGGTAGGGATGTCGCCTGGCTGGCTTTGCGAGCCTGGTTTCCTTCTTCTGTGTATGTCCTGAAAGAGGAAACCCTCTTCTACTTAAAATCCAAAATTAAAATGTATACAAAAGGCGTTGCCCACCCTCTATTTTGTATCATGGACTTATCTCTGTAGCGGCGAGCCTTTTTCCATCAGCAGTCCAGGTGAGCCAATTATTCTGTATAGACAAGTATATAATCCAACTGATATCCCGCGTTCGAATCCTTGATACACGGTTGGCAATAAAGTTTTTCTTTCTTAGGTTTCACCAATCCGCTTAGTATAAGATGCAATCTTGAACCTTTATTTCATATAGATCATCATAGAATAGCATCCATCTTCTTCACAGGTATTGTCTCGTGTCTCTTCTCATAGTTTTCCATTTTTTCTTCTCTGATTCTTCGGAGAAATCTTATGAAGCTGACAAACCCAGGTTTTCTTCACATGAGTAGATATTAAACCAAATCAACCCTTTGTTCCATGCAGCCGGCCAGATTATACAAGGCATGTCTCTCACCCATCTACGCATCGTGCGGGTGCGTGCTAAGGATTTCATGGCTTTGATGGACATGGAGCAGAGGTGGAGACATGATGAAGCATTCCAGCAAGTAGGGAAATCTCAACGTGATGAAGCTTCTTCACATCCCAATGTCAGGGCTGAGCGATTCGCTTCTCAATTGAAATGGCGAAGGACTGAGCCCAAGAAACTTCTTGGCGAGAGCCAGATTGATTACCCTGTCCATAATGGTATCGTAATCCTCAATTCTGAGGTGGACATACCGGAGCATTCTCAAGAGGCTATGGTTTGCGAGACTGAAGCAGCTTCTGAAGTGGATGCCGAAACTGTTGTTGGGGAAGTCGGAGCGACCGCTGAGGATATTGTCAAGGCAGATGGGGAGGCGGCGGAAGCATATGTTGGAGCGGATTCCGGATGGGATGTTGAAGTTGCTGCTGAAACGGCTTCTGGATGGAATATTTGCTGTTGGAGAGAGTGTTGGGGCAAGTGCTTGAAAAAGCTCTGATGGAGGTGTCATTGACCAAGGAGTTTGTTATTTACAACTGTTTTTCCATTTTGTGATTTCCTTCCGTAGAGAAAACAATCTTTTCGTAGCTTGTAGATGTTTTTGATACTTCATTTTTTTTTTGTTCGGGCGACTGGAGCCATGCTTCACCGAGTAATATTCTTTCATTTATACCTCTTTGATAATTTCATATCTTTGATTGAATGAATAAAATCTCCCGTAAAAACCCCTTGTTCCGAAGAACCAGTTCCTTCATCCCCCATATCAATCCAGCGGAAAGGGAGCCAAAATACAATAATGCTAATAGGCGTGTTATCTTCTTCCCGTTTAGCTACTTTCATAACAACGCCTCGCATGTCGTTGGCATCAATAACTCAAAATATGGGAAAACAGTAGCAACAATTAAGGATTTGACCAACCTTTTATTGGATTTTCCCTTGCAAATTATCCAGGGCGTCTGTGGCATGCCGCCTGAGTATGTAGAAGTGTGAGCTGTCACGGGCTGGGCAATACGTCATGAGAGGAATAGGGAAAAACCTTCAGGTGAAAGCTGAGGCTAGAGATTCTTGAAAGAAGGTGTCCGTGTCGCCGTTTGATGATCTTCTTTCTTGCATATTCCTTACTTCAGTATCTTTGAATAAGCTATTTTTTGTGGGGTTTGGTTGTTCTGGTTTTCAATTGACGGTAATGGCTCTGTGAGGGTTTGGGTTCACTTGGTATTTTTCCTTTAAGATGGTTCAGGAAAACTTATTTTTAAGAAAAGATGCTCTTGATTGAAATTGAAAACCCTAATTATGAATGCAAGCAGTGCAATCATTTTTAGAGAAGTTACAAATATCGCATGAAAGGGGAAATTGCTGAAAGAGATACTAAAAGGAAAACGCTAGAGGATAAGGTAGCACATCGTCTTAGATATTGAAGGGTTTGAGCCATCGCGAGTGAATTGTCACACCTTCCAATTTGTCGGCATTGATGAGTTTGCAGTAACCACCCAAGATAACATCTGCCACCAGATATGGATATGGATCGTCTTCCCTTTCTTTAGGAGAATCAGGTTGAATGGCTACCTTCACTGTTACATCTCCAACTTGAAACGTGGTCGCCTTGACTACCATATCTCCAATTTGAAACCGGTTTGAGCGTTGTGCAACCGCTTAACTTTTGAGCTCGCCATCTTCCAAATTTTTGACAAAGCACTTGAAAGGCCCAGTATCCCATTCACATCTCTTAATGACGCCCGAGTTGATAACTGGACCGAGTCCCCATGCTTGACCGAGAGGAGAAGTGACTGGTTGGAGAAAGGATTGTTCAATAAGATTTACTTGTGTTCATAATCTACGGACGAACTTCGACGGGCTTTCTCCATGTAATTGAGTTACATTGGTAATTTGTTGATACGACAACATGTGATCTTCAGGGTTGGATGGCTTGTTGGAAATTCTTTCGGGCGTCGACACCGGCAGAGGGTATATTCCTAATTTCTCTTTGTTTCCATGTACCCATGAGCGCCCCAGAATCATGTCGTAATTTGAGAGTTCTTTGACGATGTGGAATTTTCCATGTGTCAGAGCATTTCTCACCTTAATTTCAAGGTTGATGTAGCCATATGCGTCTATTTCTTCTCCTTCTAAGTTTTTGACCACATTTGGGGAAAGGGTAGCCTCCTGTTTCGGAATTCCCGCAGCTCTCAGAGTCAGGATGGTAACGATGTTGAAATCATAGGTCGAGTCGATCAATGTGCTATCAAGCTCTCCGTCCCTCAGATAAACCGTGGTCAGCAGTCCCCAGTTGCATTTTCCAACACCGCTTCCTGGGAGAGCTTGGGATTCTGGCGTGGTTTCTTCAATAGGAAAAAGTCGCTTGCCCGACACTACGCGATTAATGGCTGCAAATATATCTTGACGCTGCGCCTTGGAGAAATAGAGAATTTTGCATACATGCTGCATCATGGATTGCACGGTTTTGTGAACAGAGTCCCCAGAGAGCATGCAACTCCTGACTGGAAGAGGATCTCTATAAACTCCCTCATTGCCCAGTTGAAGTTCCCCTGCCTCCACCTTTTCTTTGAAGATACGCTTTAATCTATTGCAGTCACTGGTCGGGTGATGGACAAACCTGTGGTAGCGACAGTACTTAGGATTTGCCATTTCCTCTTCAGTTGGCGGGCGCCTGATAGGAGGCAGCTTGATGGCGTCATCTTGGATCCATGCTTCCAAGATTTCAATTACTTCTTCGACTGGGAACAAGAAATCTAAGGGTTTTTCTCCGGTTTCTTGATGCTGCGCAGGAGCCTTAGATGCAGCCTTTCGCGGTGGAGCCGCCTGATGTGCTGGCATTGCGCTCTTGGATTGTTGTTCTGATGCTGGAGCCTTCCTTTTTCCTCTTTCGCTTACCATGCTCACAGAGGGGCCAGTTTTATATTGCTTGTTGATGAGGCATATATTTCCTCGAGTTTCGCGTGCGTCTTCAACCTTGGCTGGCCTGGTTCTTTCCAACAATGCTGGTGCTGTTGTGGCCGACCATTTAGCATCCTCATGAAGTTCAGAGAATGTCTGGAATCACAGATTCTTCAGTAAGGCACGGTAGATGGGAACCATGTCATTGATGCAAGAATCCACTAATTGTTGTTCGATCACATTTGGGTCGTGACAATCCAGCGCTTGAATTATGAACCTTTTGACATAATCATTTAGATGTTCATTGTTTCGTTGAAACATCCTTCCTAAATCTGAAAAGGTAATTTTCTTAGACACAAATAAGTACTTCTTGTAGAAAGTCGTAACCATGTCACCCCAGTTGGATATGCTGTTTGGTGCAATGATGTTGTACCATGTATATGCTCTTCCGGTAAGTGACTTCGAAAACTCCTTCAAATGGAGAACATGATTATATTCGTGCTCGCCCAAGGATTCGAAAAATCGAGAGACATGTTCACGCGCATTGCCAGTGTCGTCATACAGGGAGAATTGAGGAGAAGGGTATCCTCTCGGAAGAGGAATCCTTTGTACTTCAAGAGTATATGGGGGTTGATGTTAATGCATGTCCACAGAATCGCTTTTGTCTAGGTTTCGAAGAAGTCGTTCCAAATCTTCTCGTGTGACAAAATTGGATGGTTGATTCCTCTCCGCTGGAGCTCCTGAACGAGTCCCTTCATTTACAAAGGTGCGCTCTACTGAGGTATCGGCGCCTGGAGTATTGAAGGTGTGCATCATTGGCTCTGGTTGGCGTGATGCCTGTGGTAGCCGCTCTGTTAGTGTCTTGAGGAAAATAAGCACCTCTTTCTGAGTTGAAGCCATGTACGTCTGAGCTCTAGCGAGAACTTCCTGTCTTTCCATCAAATCATCAATGGTAATATGGGATCGACTTCCTCTAGATCCCCTAGTTTCTCGTCCTGATGGTAGAGTAGCAGCGGCTCTGGTGACGGTTAGAGGTACCACACTTGAAGAAACGTTGGGGGTGGCGGCAGCGGCTCTGGAGACTGGAGGTGTAACGCCTGAAGAAACATTTTCCGCGCCGCTGGTGTTGACAGGTGGCGTGTTAATGTCACTGAAAGGAATGTTAATACCGAGAGTAATTTCAGCGCTAGTGTTTTCAAGATTTGTTGCTGATCCGGACCTGAATTTTACCATCTTGATATCGGGCTTGAAAAATGAAAATTGGAAATTGATATTGCAACCGAGAGATTAATCTCCCACTGTGGTCGCCAATTGTTTGTGGGTGAAAACTGTTTCTGCTGATTTTGGTAATTTTGGGTGTGTGGATGAGAAACGAGTCTAAACCCTAAACAATGCACTGGATGGGAGTACTTTTGATTCGAGAGATCAATCTGTACAATCCTGGCCTAAACCAAGAAATGGTCGTTCCAGACTTGCTTTGGTCACAAAGTGAAGGAGAAGGGTTGGTCTTAGGGAGGGAAGCGAAGCGAGTGTTGAGACCAGAATGGTTAATTCTGAAGATGTGGCTTGTTTTATGACTTGTATCAGAAAGTGGAACTGGCTTGCAGAGTGAAAAGCTATCAGTTCTTGGTGATTTCTGGATACCATGTTGCTTCCGACCAAAAACTTGTTGTTTGGTGGAAATAGGTGAAGCCTATTTATACAAGTCATATTAAAACGTACCCTGGTCTCGTAGGAAGTGGGAACGTTTGGGTGATGGAAGAGCGGAGTAATGTATGACCGTCAGAAACCCATGCTTCCATGATGAAGGAAGTGGATCCGTTTACACCCGTTACTTCTTGCCGCCACTAATTGTCCCACTTCTTGACACTTTCTTATAACGGGCGTATTGCACGCCGCACGCTGTAAACCGCCAGACCAATACCCTGATGAGTATCCCCCAGTTTGTGACATGTTTGATGTCTCGAGTGTTTTCGTGGAAAACATGTAGCACTTTTATATGTGGGACAAGTCAAAGTCAAGAGTCTTGCCGCATGAAAATTGCATGTGATGCTATTAGGAACGTCTTGGCTGGTCGCCTAAAACTTGCCACAAGTCCATCAGTTCAATAGCGAACTTGGATGGCTGAGATTGCATCTCATGAGGAAGGGTAGTCGTTGATTATGGCTACCTTCTGTTGGCGCCTGGTAACGACACAATGGCGTTTTTGGTATATGCCAGTGGCACTGCGGCATGACTGGTATAGCTCGTGTGTGACAGTGTCACGGTGGTATAAGTGGCACCTGGCGTAACCATGGCCACTAGATTTAGGAGGCTGGTAGCCTAAAACTTGCCACAAGCCTGTCAGTTCGATGGCGAATTTGGATGGCTGAGATCGAATCTCATGAGGAAGGATGGCCATTGATTATGGACATATCTTGTTGTATAGCAAAGTGGCGCCATTGGCATAGTGGCGTCTGGCGTAGCCATGGCATAGCGGCATGCCAGTGGCGTAGCCGCGGCAGCTGTTTTGGCATATTGGTGTTAGACCCAAATATGGCTCTGGCAACATTGGCCTTGTTGCTAAGTTAAACTTAAGGCCATAAGAGAATCACTTAACCTAGTTGGCATGGCGAATTTAGATAGACTAGGGTTTGGCGTATCGAAACCTTAATTAGCACGTGCGCTGCGGCACGGCGGCGTGGCTGAGATAGCTGGCGCATGCCAGTGGCACGATGATGCAAGTAGCGTCTGGCGTAGCCATGGCCGCTAGATTTTGGCACATTGGTGTTATACCCGAAATGTGGCATGGAAACATTGGCCATGTTGCCACATCAATCCCAATGCTATGGGGAACGTTACTTCGCTTGGTTGGTGTAGCAGATTTGCCTAAATTAGGATTTGGCATGCCGAAACCCTAATTAGTGCGTGTGTGGCATGCAGACGCGGCATGGCAACACCTTTTGTGCAAACGGTGCCATAGCTGGGCCAAGGGAACTATAGCAAGGCCATGGTGTGGAAACGGACACAGGAGTAAGGATTGTCGTGGGTGGATATGATATGGCGCCATTCCTAGGGTTTCCTGGGTCCCACACGGCTCGTGGCATGTTTTGGCATGCTGCCGCAAAGTGGCATGTTGGCATGCCGCTTGTCTCATTGGCGCAACATGGCATGTTTGGCATGTTGGCGCTGTTTTTGGAAAGCCAATTGGCTTCGTGACTATATCTGGCGCAGCTTCTCCTTTATAATATTGTGGCAAGTTTAGAGCGACCTGATTGGTCAGAAAAGAGGGTCCGCCAAGCATGGGCGTGGATACACTTATGGTGTGAGTGTGGCGGCTTTAGAGTGACCTGATTGGTAGATGGGGAATGGGGCCGGCAAGTATGGGCCCAGTCACAACTTATGTGCGTGTGACGAGTTTAAGGAGACCTGATTGGTCGAGGGAAATAGGGCCGGTTTAGGATGGGGCGTGGCCAATGGCAAATGGCGCCGTCTTGGCTTAAGGCATGGCCACGCCTCCCTTTGTTGCTGCTCCTATCCTGCGGCTCCTTGTTTTTCCTTATTCTGGGCAATATTTTGCATCTACTAATCCATGGCAGATTAATTACCTAGTTTGCCTAGGCTTAATTTCGACAAGCAAGGTCCGATATATTGCCAAGGCGCAAAACCCTAACTTTTGCAAATTAGTCAGGATAATTGATTTAATTCTATGTGTTGACACAGATTTCTTTTAAGTTCATTGCCAGAGAGCAGCATGCTTTCTGATTGAATATCTTATGCAAAGACCTTATCCTTGATACTTGGAAATTCGTGCTACTCTGCTGCGAGTGAACAAAAATCGTCATGCCATATCAACATTAAGGGTTCATCCGCGGAACGTAGCACAAAAAGCATTCAAAGAAACTTATATTAATTGGATGTAGGCAAGGTGCCAAAATTTACAGAATACCTGGGATTGTTGCTACATGCACCATTCTGGGTAAATTTCATGAGAAAATATTGAGTTGCTCAATAAGTGTGTCAGAGGTTGAACACTCATCACTTTTACATGGATTTATCTCTTTACAGAGTGACGGCCTATTAAATGCAGGGTTTTACAATTTTAGCTCTGAACTAAAAGCCATCATCAACAGCTACCATACGATGAAGATTATTGTGAGGTGATTGATATTTCTAGGCTGTTCTTCGGGAATATAAGTCCGGTATATCAATTGGTTCATGTTCACCTTGATTTATCAAAAGACGGAATAAAACTCATAGGTTTATCAGTGAGAGATAGATTTATCTATACAATAGACTTTTCTGTGTGAAACAGATTCGTTTATCAAGTCTTCGACTTTGGGTCATAGGAACTCTTAGTTGTGGGTGAGATCAACTAAGGGAAACAAGTGCGTAGAGTCTTGCTTGGATTCAGAGACGTAAGTAGCGCAACTGTACCTTGATCAGTTTGAGATTGGTTAGGGCTCAACTACATTCCAATCCGAAGTTAACTTGGAGTAGGCTAGTGTGTGTAGCGGCTTAATACAGTGTGGTGTTCAAATCTGGACCAGGTCCCGGGGTTTTTATGCATTTTCGGTTTCCTCGTTAACAAAATTTTTGGTGTCTGTGTTATTTTTTTTCCGCATTATAATTTGTTATATAATAGAAATATCACAGGTTGTGCGTAGTTCAACAATCAATTAGAGAATCCAACCTTTGGTAGTTGATTATATTGTTTGACACTTGAACATTGATTTTTGGTACCGTTCAAGTTGTTTTACATAATAATCAGGCTCACGGATTCTATCTGTTTGATTTTCTGATTACATTGTGAAATAAATATATAAGTCTTTGATATACTTTTCATAAGATTGAGTCTGACTGTCTAGTTGATTCTCTTGAAAGTATATTGGAGTTAGTCCATAAAAATTGCTAAGCAAAATATTGGGTGCGGTTGTTAGACCCCCGTCTTTTCAATTGGTATCAGAGCAGGCAAACACGTTAAAGACCTTATAAGTCTGTGTTTGTAGTGATATGACTCTATGGACAATAGTGTTATCTCAATAAACGCACCACCAGATCTAGGGATTTCATAATTCTCTTCCATGTCTGATTTAACAAAAAAAAACAGGCCATGAGGGTGTCAAAGATAGAAGACTTGTTATTGCATTTGTTCAAGGCTGCTACTACATCGGTTTTAAGATTAGACCCGGTTTCCCAATACCTCGTCGTGTCCTTTAGCCTTTTGGCCTAGGCTGGAAGAAAATTACTCGATGGATTGGTGTGCAAATTACGCGACGGAAATTGAACTTTAGAGAAGTTTGCATCCACTGCTGTAATGCGGACTAATAAATCTATAGGTTGATGAGGATGAAGATGATGAATAGGTTTTTTAAGATGATGAAGAAGATGTCCTAAAGTTAGGATCACCCTAATAACGAATTTGTTGCATCGGCTGGATATATTTTGTTTTTGCATTTTGTTTTCAATGGATGTCGAGGATGATATGAGATTATGAATGTTATATAATGTATGCTAAAGCGCATCTTATGAATTGAATATATTTTATGGTTTGTATCCTTAAACGTTGACTATGGATAAAATATTTTATCGTTTTTTAATTTGTTTGTTGGTGCAAAGATATAAAGATAGTGAAATATAAGTTACAGGTTCGACTATCCCGTAAAAATATATTTGAGTTGAACTATCATCATGAACATCTACGTAACATACATTGTTATGTTCGTCTTATTAGTTATATTCCCTGATAAGCCGATCCTGGGAAGTTTAAACAGAAAATTTCCCAAGTGTTCTGCTTCGGCAGACATATGTCGTTTGTTTTGAGACGAACTATGTTCATGCAAACATACATGAACATACAGTGTAATGTTCGGCTAATTGGTCATTTGCTTCAAAAGCCGAACCATGTCAGTTGAACATAAAACTTTTCAAGTATGCTGGTTCGGCTTATTAGTTATATTTCTGATAATAGCCGAACTTTTTACTGAGATTAAATTACCTAATTCATTTGAAATCATAAAATCACCATTACAAAATAACTAACCATTACAAAGTAACCATTACAAGATTCTAATAACCAAAACGAGTTATGAGAAACTTCCTAAGGATGTTGTAGTGAGCTTCATATTTGAAATTTTTTCCTTTCCATTTTCGCCATTCCTCTAGAGCTCGAACAATAATCTCATCATTTGTTTGACCTTTAAGACGATATCGATTGGCAAAGAGACAAATCCCGTCGCTCAGCACCCTTCTCCGGATAGTACGTTACATAATGTTTGCAAAGAGACAAATCTTCTTCTAGAGTATACTTAGGACTAGAGGGTGCCATTTCGTGCTTTGATAATGAGTTACCATATGTGGGTATATATATGTTTGATGGATTGTACTATTTGTAACGGATATTTTTTGAAATTTTGTTTAAATCTATAAGGTTCGGCTTATACGTCATTCAAATTACAAGCCAGACCAGGCTTAACGTACCGACCCCAACGACTAGTCTTTGAGATTTTGAAAAAACTACAAGGTTCGGCAGACACTAATTTTCATTTAAAAGTCGAACCTGTAAATTTTTCGATTATCTAATGTATCTCGGTGCAAAGGTCTCTTATAAATCTCGGAATCTTCTCTTCAGCCACCTGTAACATATTCCGAGCTCGTATCTTCCTCCATGGCGTATTTCCCAAAGGCTTTGAATTCTAGCTTCCTAAATAAAAGGGAATGAGAAGTTAATTTTATAAAAAGAAAATTAAATTAATCTATATTGCAACATAAAGCTTTCGGATTACTCACTTTTTCTTCATTAGTTTCACTGCGATGATATTTATTAACTCAGCCTAATACTCTGATGTAATCTTTCATCGTATAACGGATTTTTTTGAATCATTCAGCTAATTCCATCCGCTTACGATGTTTTGGATTTCCATCTAACCGGAAATGGAATTATTTTACTCTTTTCCAAAAAATCGAATAATGCACATCAAGACGTTCACCATAAACACGATAAGTCCGAATGAAAGCTCTAACAAGCATCTTATCATCTTCTACGATGAATGGTTCCATGAATGAGTAGAGAATGAAAAAATGAGTTACCCAAAGCCAATACTATGAATAGAATACTATATATAGAAAAAGCCATAACGGATCTATTTTTTGGGAAAAAGAAAAACTAGCCGTTGTATTGGACATCAACCAGTGTATTGTTCGGCTCATAGTAACGATTTATATATCAGCCGAACTTGATGAACAAGTGGTTCGGCTCTTTCGAAACTATCCTAATGAGCCGAACAACTCTTGCTGCCATCAAAATAGTTAAGGCAACTGGTTCGGATACTACGAAAATACTTATTTGAGCCGAACCAAATTCCTTTATGTTGTTTCAAAGACCAGCAAACAGTCGAACCAAAAATATAAAACCATTCTACAATAGATTAAAACATACGATTCAAGGTACTTAACCAAACAAGTGTATTTAACTAAACATAAAAAAGTAAGTATATTTCACGACTCATAACAAAAAAAAGTGTACTTAACAAAGAAATCCATACATTCAAGGCAGTTTACACATCCAAACTTGTAGTTCACTGACCACGACCTCTTTTCCCTTTTGGACGTACATTCTTGGCGTCTTCACCAGTTGGCCCGCCCCTAGCACCTCGACTTGAGCCTTCACCTTCTTGCCATGGCCTCTTGCTCGTCGGCCTTTTTTCTGGTTTATTCGGTCATTTGCCTTTATTTATAACTGCATCGCACTGGTTGTACCAATCCTCTTACTCCTCCACTGTCATCTTAGTTTTTCAAGAAAGTCTTTTCTTCAAATTTTCAACAACTCCTTACCCGCCGCAACCTGATTCCATTTAAAGGCCGGAGAACTTTAATATTTAAGAAGTAACAATTAAACAAGTAAAAATTGAAGACATCACTTACCATTGTTTTATATACCTTTTGAATGTCAACGGCCTTGGACTTCTTTTTGGCGACCTTTGCCTTCTCCCTGTCAGCTACAACTTGACTTTATCTATTAATAATCAGGGGATATGAAATTTCATCATGCCAATCCATGTAGCCTGGCTCAACTTCACGAGGATCGTCACCCAAAATTTGTAAGTGACACATATTTAACTTGTTGGCTTCCAACTTTCTCCAATACTCTAAGGTTGGTTCTGGATCATATTTGGGAGACCACGAAGAGGTGGTTCTTTTAGTTCCATTGGAACTCAATGCCAACAACTTGAACTTATTGTAAACCACTATAAGCGTTTGGATATATCCTAATTGACGTAGTACTCGACGAGGACCATATATTACAAAACCACTTGGATAAAATAAAGGTCTGTAGTACGTACCTATCGGCACATGATTATCTTGAACAACATAATATTCTTGAACATCTCTCAAATATGGGTCAAATACGACGTCACTCCCATCCAAAGAGTCTAATTTCTCTCTCAACTTAATAAACACTTATTTCTTATTTCTTTTCTTGGTTTCCTCGAACTCATATCGAGCCGCAGTTGGCGTTGTATCAACCCAACTTTCATGTGTTTTGGCTAATTTCAATTTTGGGTAATGGTCATATACCCACACCTACATCAATAATGCAATAATTCTCAAAATATCCTCGAACAAAGAAAATGAATTCCTATTGTTAATCAAGAATTCTGACAATATTCAAAAAAATGCTTGGTTTTCCTCTGAACTGTATAGGTTCGGCTTAATAGGTTAAAGCAATGTGCCGAACCAGAGAGTTTGGCACAAAATGAAAATTAACGTATTGGTCGAACCTTTACATTACAAGGATCAGCTTGTTTTGTAGGTTTATAGTTAAGCCGAACTTTTCACTGAACTACCACTATTTTGGCTTAAAATAAAAAATTTGAACAAAAAATTCAAATTTAATGAAGATAATTACCCGAAGCATAGTGAAATTTCCTCTAATGTTTGTACTTGCCAACCTAGAGGCTTGTGCGAGTTGATTGAGTAGGTAGGCAAGTGACTCTATCCCCCAAGCGTAATTATTAACGGAGTGAACATCCTTGAAAAATTGGAGATATTGAGCACCCACCTTATTCCCATTAAGGTCTGGAAAGATATCTCTTCCAAGAGTGTACAACATATATGCAGTTGCAGTTTGCTTCACTAACTCCCCAGTCATCACCAACTCTCCATTTTTAACCTTCTCCGTTGTATCCGAAAAATAGCTTTTCAACCTCAACAACTTGAACTTCTTGTTTTTCTTGTTGTATGCATTTTTATCATCTCGGATAGAAGGCACCTATCTTACATAACAACAAAACTCCAGTTCTGTTATTGATCTTGTCTAACCTAGAGTTTCCTCCGCCAACTTATACAACTCATCCAAACTCATATTATAAAACATTGCATCCACGCTTTCGTCGGTGACACTAAGGCCCGTAATCTTATTCGCGTCGTCAGGAGTGATTTTCATCCCTCCAAAGGGTAGATGAAATGTGTAAGTCACTGGACAAAATCTCTCGGCAAAGGCGGAGGCCGTCACTCTATCACACATGATGACCATATCTAATGGCAGGGTCTATTTCTCGCTCTCCAACACCAATTAATCCACTATCCTCTTCATCTCCATCTTTTTCAAAAACCCTAGATTGAGATGCTACAGAAGCAACACCAGGATTCGGCTTCCTACCTCTATCACATCACTTATGACGAGGTGCCATATATGGGTTTAATCGAGAGCTTAATCGAAAAATCAAATTTTGAGATTTTGGTTGTTGTTTTTGAAGAAGAAGAGGGAGAGAGAAAGGTTTTTTTTTTTTCAAAAGTTTTTAAAAAAAGTTAAATTAAATAACGGTACTTAGTGGATTAATTAAAGGGTAACGGTTAATTAATAGGAGGGTAGTTAATTCGTGGGAGGGTTTTAGGGTTAGAATTTAATTTAGTGGAAGAGTAATAATGTAATTTAAACTATATAAGGGTATTATAGTAACTTAAGAATCACTAGGATACCCCTTATTATCTTCAAAGGGATGGCATGATAAGTCTGTATCCCCCAAAATTTTTGGGTATGCCACAAATGACGTTTCTTCAATAAGCCCCTGAAAACAATTAAAATGGAATGACTTTTTAGGGACCATGGTTTTTTTGAGGGGACCATGGTTTTATTAGGCCACCTTCCCTATAGTGATAAGGGGTGTCCTAAAACGTTGAAATGACTAACCTACCCTTAACCTAATTTAATTTATAACCAACCTAATAATCACCTATATATATAACCACCACCTCCTCCCACCACCACCGCCCACCACCGCCGATTACCACCACCACCACCTCCGATTATCACCACCACCAACCACCGATTACCACTACCACCACCTCCCACCATCGCCGATTACCACCACCACCACCTCTGATTATCACACCACCAACCACCGATTACCATCACCACCTCCTCCCACCACCACCGCCACCGCCTATTTAAGAAATGTAACAACATCAATGCAATCACAATTAAGTTCGGCTACATAATAATTTTATCGAGCATAAAAGACGTCATTCGCAACCTGATTCTGCCATGGGACCACTCCGGAGGTATTTTCCAACAAACCCTTCACTTTAATTTGATTTTGATTGCTTCAATCGAATAGAAATCATCAAAATAGGGTTTTAATAGGAGTTACAGAGCCATGTTCGGTTAAGCCGATTTCCCAAAAAAAACTAGTTTACTAACCGAACTTCTTGAAAATGAAGAACACGAAGAACAATACGGTTCTATTGGATTTAAAACTAAGTCACCGAACTTTCTGTTCGGTTGTTTTGCAAAAAAATTTAAAACTACAAAGTAACCGAACTCCACCCTTAGAACCGAAAAAAAAAACAAATCCAGTCTAACCGAACTGTGTTGTTGTGGCCACTATGTTGAGTTCCAAAATAACCGAACTTAGCCAATAGAGTTCGGCTTGTTCGCAAAAACTTTTAAAACTACAAAGTAACCGAATTTAGACAATAGACGCTGGAACTTCACATTTTTTGTGCTTGTTAAGTTCGATAACTTCACAATTTTATCGCAGAAACCGAACTCAGAGTTCGGTTGGTTAGATGTTAGGTTCAAGTTTGCGAAAGAACCGAACTTTGTAAACTTATATACTCTCATATTACGTAAAGTTCGGTTAGATCAAAAGTGCATGCAGTTTGCGAACCAACCGAACTTTGTACACCAAAGTTCGGTTAGTTGAGAACCAACCGAACATAACGCTGTAACTCCTAGAAATTCTATTATTTGAGAGTTCGGTAACCTGCGTGTTTGGAACAAGTAATCGAACTACACTTTCAGATGAGTTCGGTTACTTGTTCATCTCACGGGGAAATCGAACTACAGCTTCAGATGAGTTCGGTTACTTGTTCTTCATATAAAGTAACCGAACTGTTCAAAATCCAGTTCAAATCCGAATCATTTTGAAGATTAACAAATATTCTAGGAGAGGATGGAGATGAAGAATCAGATGAGTTTTCATCATTTGAATACTCATACTTAGAGAATTGGAAAAAAAAATATTTTCCATGTTTTTCTCCTTCATCTTCTCTAACTCTACTCTCTCAATAATTCTACTCAACTAATAATAAACCCATCTTTTAATTTAATCTCACTAATTGTTTTTAACTAAATCATTTACTAATCATAACCTAAAATTAATTAAGAGGGTAGATTAGGTATTAAATAAATAACTAGATATGGGGTGACCTAAAATTACTTCTAATGCCTTTACCCAAAATAAAAACATGGTCCCAAAAAATCGTTCTTAAAATGAATAGAGAGCCCATAATTTTTAATTGGCTTGTGGGCCTGTGGCCACATAATTGTAATACAAGGCCGGCCCAGCTTTTCCCCCTAACATCTACAGAAACCCACTTCGTCCAACAAATTGGCAACATTAATCTGTTGAGAGTCGTTAACTTTTCTAGGTTTTTTTCATTGTGTTAAGGGCCGTTAATTTTTAAAATTCTAGTAATGTTACTCATTTCATTTGCATCGCTTTTTCGTCATCATGCGTAGTATTACTAGCATATATGAATCTGAACTACACAAAAGTGCCTTGTGTGCCCTCATCTTTTCGCCATGCAAAAAAAAACTCATTATGACTCGAAAGATCGTTTAGTCCAACAATAAGATAAATCCAGAAGAGTGTACCTTAAATGGCGACAAAATAGAATGTGGAAAATTCGAACGGCTAGACAATGACATACGTCACATACCGATCAAACTGAGTAGCGTTGTTTACGGTTCTTCCATGTCTTCCAAAACTTTATCACAACTCCCGAACTACGGTTGTTTTGGGGCTTCGTATTTCCCTAGTTTAGATTTAGATGCATCATGAATTGCGCATTGGTGGTGTATTTTTAATGAGGTAGGATTCGTGGACATTCTTAGATGAACAAGGTCAAACAAGATTTAAGTCATTTTTCCCGTAAAATCCAAACGATGACGAATTTAAACGTGATATTTTGATGATATGTTCCTCTTATAAGATTC
Source organism: Papaver somniferum (assembly GCF_003573695.1). Taxonomy (NCBI): domain Eukaryota; kingdom Viridiplantae; phylum Streptophyta; class Magnoliopsida; order Ranunculales; family Papaveraceae; genus Papaver; species Papaver somniferum. The sequence continues at coordinate 64,746,464 of NC_039358.1, forward strand.
TACATTCCTACAAAAAATGAACACAATTCGAGATATATAAAACAACCATCTACCCCTTTGAATATCAGTCGTTCAAATTTAACGATTGAAATTAAGATCGGTAGATGGTGAAGTTTGCTATCTCGAATTGTGTTCATTTTTTGTAGGAATGTAGAATCTTATAAAAGGATCATATCATCAAAATATTACACTTAAATTTACTGTCGTTTAGGTTCTGCGGAAAAAAAAAGGCACAAATTTTGTCTGACCTTGTCCATCTAAGATTGTGCATGAATTTTCCTCATTTTTAATTATCTAGGTTATAGTTATAGTGAAGATATTAATAAGAATAAATGCCAAAAGACCCAGACTAGTCTCACTCATTTGTGCTTCCCGATGATGTTATGGTATTCTTTAAGGGCACTTTGGCGGCTGCTAATTCAGTGAAATCAGCCCTTATGAAGTTTAGCTCCTATTCTGGTCTCGAGGTAATAATTCACAAAATTTATTTGTTTCATTCAAGTCTTCATAGAAACGTTCTTCAAGATATTTTAAATTGCTTTAGTTGTTCTGAAGGCTCTTTGTCTGTTAGATACCTAGGAGTTCCTTTGATTTCCACAAGACTCTCGTATGCTGACTGTCTCCCTTACTTGCTAAAATCACAAAAAGAATCAAGTCTTGGAAAACAAGATTTTTGGCTTATTCTGGTAGACTCTTGTTAATCAAGGCAGATTTTAAGTGATATGGTTTACTTTTGGTTCTCTTGTTTTATCCTTCTGAAAAGGGTTATAAAAGAGCTGAATTCAATCTTCAAGAGATTTTTATGGGATGGCCCGGATTCAGATAAAAGGCACAACCCTGTTAGTTGGCTTCAAATCTGTCTTTGTTTCTCCCAGGGAGGTTTAGGAGTTAAGAATTTAGAAAGTACCAATCTTGTCGCTAACCTTCGTCATATTTGGGACCTTTATTCTGGCAAGATTAATGTGTAGACTCAATGGGTATCTTCTAATCTCATAAAGAATAAATATTTTTGGATAATGGTTATCCCGCAAGATTGCTCTTGGAGTTGGAGAAGGATTTTAGAATGCAGAGATTTTTCCAAACCCTTTCTAAGTACAATCCTAGGAAATGGTAGACATACTAGCTTTCTGTTTGATTTTTGGCACCCTAAAGGCAGACTATGTGATTGGGCTCCTATCTTTGTTATCCATGTTGTACGTCAATATGGATTACATTATGTAGCTGATTTTATATCTGAGGTTGGACTTTTCCTATTGAATGAGGTTTTGATGAAGAAGTTTGTACTCAAATTCGATTAGCAGAAATTAACTCTCATGAAGAAGATGTAAAAATCTGGAAAGCTAGTATTTCGGCTAACTTCTCTATGAAACATACTTATGCTTATATTACTCTCTCTAGACCTGATATGGTTTGGCATCGTTTAGCCTGGTTTAAAGGTCTTATATATCCCAATGCATTCTTTTATTGGTTGGCTTGTTATGCACAAGAAGCTTAAGACTAGATGCAAACAATTGCAGTGGGGAACTATTAATGATGACTCCTGCTTGCTTTGCAATGAAGTATCTGAAAAAGAAGATCATATATTTTGTCAGTGTCCTTTTTCCTCTATTATTTGGCAAGGGTTAATGTTTAAGATGAGATTTCATCGCTCTTGTTTGTTGAATTGGGATTCTGAACTCCAATGGTGTGCTGATAACTTTACTGGTGAAGGAGGAGTTAACTCTATCAAGAAGCTTGATTTGAACAGCTTCATATACCAAATCTGGAAAGAAAGAAACAAGAGATTTCACACTAGTAAGACTAGTCCTGCTGATTCAGTTAGTTTTCGCATTGTGAATGATGTTAGATTGAATGTCGAATCCGGTGAATTTTCAGATGTTGATTCCATGGCAGTGAAATATTTCTTACGCAAGTGGGGTGTTTCTTGTGTTCTTAAGAAAAAGAAACATATGGCTTGTAGATGGCAGTTTCCTGCTTCTGATGAAATTATGGATAATATAGATGGTTCAAAAAAAGAGCAGTCTGGTAGCTTTGCTGCTATTCTTCGTGGTACTCCTATTGTCGCAGCTATCGGAGGATTTGGCCCTAGTTTTGTGCTTTCCCTTGAATTACAAGGTGCTGAGATAGATTTGAAATGTGACATTTCGAAAAATCGGAGCATAATTCATATCAATACAGATTCTATTGCGGTTTGTAATCTTCTAAAGAGTAAAAATCCTTGTCCTGGTTGGGAAGTGTTACATCTCTGGAGACGGATTAGTCAGCTGAGCAAGTGTTTTGACAGAATTAGAGTTGGTCACATTTATAGAGAAACTAATCGGGTTGTTTATGCCTTAGCTACCATTCATCCCTCATTACCTTATGTGGAGTTAGACGTTGAGGAGTTCGGTCATGAATTGAAGCTTATTATTGAAGATGATAGAAGTTTGAAGACTTATTTTAGAGTGTAGTTTTTCCTTTTCTTTCTTTCTTGTTTGGTTTGGGTCTCCTTAACCCAACAGATTGTTTCAAAACCAAAAAAAAAAAAAGATATCAATAAGAGGCTCATTATTTGTTGCTTATGCAACCAAACGACTAAGTTCTTTGTGTTGATTGAAAAAAAAGAAAAAAAAAATGAGAAATGCTGACGTGAAGGATATCAACCATCAAGTGGTCTAATGGTTGGCGTACTCTCTCACATTGTAGAGGTAGAGGTTTGAACCTCGTAATTGTCAGAAATAATTCCTTAAGGAGATAAAAGATGTAGTCCAAAATCACTAGTTAATCTTCCAATATTAGGTGCCCATATGAAAGTTGTTATGTCAATTTTGGTACCAATAATGTCATGATATATAATATAATTCTTGAAGCAGTTATAGTTGTTAGAGAATAGGAAACTTAGTCTTTACTTTTCATGTTATAGTATTGTTATCTGTTTATAGTTTTTGTTAAACTTGTTACGTCTTGTATGCCAAGCTACGACAATTGTATTCCCTGTATGACAAGTTATGTAAACACACATATATAAACAGAGTTTATTGTTCGGTCTTCTCACATTGAGAAACCTATCTAAACCTAATTCATGTCTTGGTATCAGACAAGCCGATCCACGACCTATTTAGGGCTTGTTTTCTCTCTTCAACTACAACTTCTAAATCTTCTTCTTCATGGATACTAAATCTTCTCAATCTTTCTCAACTTCTTCTTCAACTACAGCTCTCAATCTTCCTCTATGAATTCCTCAATGTCCTTCTCTGCCACTTCTTCTTTACCCTTAGATCAGGCCCCCTTTGAGCGTCTTTATGGTGTTATTTTAGTGAAACTAACTGGTCACAACTATCTGCTATAGAAAACTCAGTTCACGCCTTATCTACAAGGCTATGATTTAGATAAATATGTAGATGGTTCTCTTGCAAGTCCACCATCTTTTGTCAATGATCTCCCTAACCCACAGTTCTTGTTTGGGAGACGCACAGATAAACTTCTTTTCGCCTGGATTATGTCTTCCCTCACTGCTTAAATCCTAGATAAGGTTAAGGCATGTGATACTTGTTTTGATATATGGACCAATCTTGATGCTCTTTTTGCATCCAAAACTGATGCACACCTTATCCATCTCAAGGAGTCTCTTTCATCCATCAAGAAAGGAAACTCAACCATGTCGGATTACATTCAATCGGTCAAAAATATTGTTGACTCTCTTGCTGCTAGTTGGTAGGCTCTTAAAGATGTAGGAAAATAAGACAATGAAGCAGCCTACTTGTTAAACCGTAAGTGCACGGTGTTGGTTGTAGTTTGTGCAATAACGGTTCGAATCCACAGGGACTTGTGTGTGTAGTTGAAGTTTCCTAAGCTAAGCAGTGACAGTAAGTGACAGTGGCAGTGAGCCACAGATGCAAAGATTGACAGTGGCAAAGAATCAAAGGCAATGAGCCTAAGGCAGTGAGAAATAAAGAACCAAGGAAGTAATGGCAGTGAAGCACTAGAACAAAAAAATAAAGAATTAGGGATTGAATCCACCACTAACTTAAGTTAAGTCATCCTAGTTCCATTATGTTCTTGTCCCTGGTGTAGATATCAGTGAGCTTCTAGGCTTGCTGACTATCTAGATGGCAGTGAAGGTACAAGCCTGCTGCTCATCAAAGGGTTGTTTCAGGAGGATGGTTTAGTATCACTAAGATAATTATCTAATCCTAGTATTAGCTGTCCTCTCACAAAACAAACTAACCGCAGATCAATCACTTAGATGAGTAAGCAATCCTGAAGGATAATTTCAATCCTAGCATTCTTAGCACAACAAGACTATATCAAAACTTGAACTGAACTTAACAATTAATGGTTTCATCTAACCCTAGCAATGAACTCAGAACATAATTAACATTAAAATGGAACTAAACATGAAATTGCAAATAAACTGAATTATGAAATTGAAATTGAAACAACAACATGAAATTAACCCAATTAGGGGGTTTCTAGGATGACCCAAGAACACCTTTTAACATTCTACATCGTTTCCTATTTATAGCTTTTACAAATCCCTAAATTTCTACAAACCCTAATTTGAAAATCCCCAAATCAGCAGGATTAGGGTTTCGAGAATAAATAAAATTAACTCACCCTCTGATGCAAATAGACTCGACCCATGCTTCTTCTGACCTTCCTGCTCCTCTCTCATGCTTCAATTTCTGTCTCTAACCTCACCTATTTCATCAACTTCTAAACTAGGGTTCTAGGGTTGAGAAGTTGATGTAATAAGTGTCTAGAGAGGTAGGGGGATGTGATGGTGGTGTCTGCGATGGTCGGGGAAGAGGTGATGGTGGTGCAGAAGGTGAGGTGGTGGCAGTTGCAGAGACAGGGTATGCTGGTGGTGGTTCTGCAACTGTCGGGGGTAGGGGAGAAAGATGGAGGTCGATGGGTTTGAGGAGAGGGAGTGTTTGTTTTGGGTATACTGATTTAGGTACTAGGATGTTAGGCGGGGACATCAAGTTTTGATGTTTCGCGACGGTGAGCCGTGGGATGTGGAGATGAAGGATTGATCTAACGGTGAGATGGAAGGAAGCGAGGAGCGACCGTTGGATGCGGAAGTACAACGAAACTGACGGCTCAAGATGGAGTTAGGTGTTGTAGTGTTAGACAGGAGCTTCAGACTTTGATGTACTGGCGATGTTGCGACCATTGGATTCAGATGTGATCCAATCTGACGGCTAACGATGGAGACGGGTATGGATATTGGAAATGGATTTGGGTAAGGGTTTTGGGCCTTGGGTATGCCAAGCCCATATCTTCTTTAAGAAAAATTCTTCCTCTTCATGCCCACTTCTAGTTGATCCGGCTCTTGCAAACATCATTCTTCGCTTCCTCTTAGCGAGAGTCTTTGCCGTTCCTTTGCTCTTTTCGCTCCGTGAGATAACCAGGCTTTATTTAGTACCTAAAAATGCAAAATTAATTAAGAAAAATATTTATTCTTGAAAACAATGAAAATACAGAATATGGGATAAAATGTAGAATTAATGCACAAAAGATGAGTTAAATGCCAAGAAAAATATATAGAAATATGCACTTTTTAGCACTCATCAAATACCCCCAAACCTGAATTTTACTTGTCCTCAAGTAAAACAAAACTAAGGAAATCCTACCTATACCACTGTCGCTGGTCTCTCGAATGCATTTAGCGTATGCACTAAGCCTTTTAAACCACTAAGTGTCCCTAGTGGACGAGTGAAGTCTCGTGAAGGTTTGCTTAGAACGTACCTACAAAGTTCTAGGACAAAATATAAGCTCAGATTCCATCAAATGTGACATGTGCAAGTCAGTAGAAGCTCACAGCAAAATGGGGATGTCAATCTAGCTATCGAAGGCACAATCCTAGCACTGATAACAAATAAAGACATGTGATAAGAGTGTAAAGTGTATCTACACATGTGTAAAGAAAGATCGGATGTTATGACTACTAATCACCAAGAGATAGTTTCTCAGGCTAAGAACTGAGGTCGAAATCTAGCTAGCTGTCCGGACTTTACGAGAATTGTGAATGAGTTGGAGGTATTTCACAATTACTCGCGTTGTACATCAATGGCATACACCCTTCCTTGCTTATTACAATAAAACAACAAAATGACTATTTACATGACTCTTATTTACATTTACTACTCTCTTTTATTTTTGGAACAAGAGAGGATGGAATTGATAAATACTTGATTGATTTTTTCATTCTTTTTTTTTTTTTTT